>NC_052351.1:48902216-48905740 GCF_009727055.1 Benincasa hispida
TCCATTAGCTCCTTCGCTCTCTTCTTTCAAAAGAGGCTAAGGGTTAAGTTGGTAATTTTTCTTCCATATCTTTCTTCTAATCAGGCAGATACTTAAAATGGTAGTCATTTTAGTGGTTTGAGTATTAGTTTGGTATAAATCCACAAATTAAAAAAATAATAATAAATAAATAAAATAATATTTTGGTCTAATACTTTAGGTTTTGTTCCATATTTTGGTGCATGTATTTTTCATAAATTAGTTCTTTTTGTGGACAAATTGCAAAAATCATATGGGTAATTGTAATTATATCCTTAGACTTTCAATTTTAATAATTGAGTTCTCAAACTTATGCAAATGTTAAAATTGGACCCTCAAATTTACATAATTGTATAAGTTCGATAGTTCAGTTTTTATCATTTGTGGGTCAATTTCTATAATTATTATAAGTTTAAGGGTCCAATTTTAACACTTTTAAGGGGTTTGATTTTTACAATTAAAAGTTTAATGGTGTAATTGTAACTATCACCATACTTCATGGGTAGTTTTTGCAATTTGTTTTTTATTTTTTTTTCAAAAAATTATTGTGTAGGAGCGCTTCTTTCATAAATTATAAAGATATATCTTTATAATGTCTTTTCTGGTAGGAAAATTATTGTTAATATTATTATTTAACGAATTTTGATCAAAAGAAACAAACTTTAAATAACTAATTTAAGTTTTATTAAAAATATATAAATTTTAATTTATCGAAAATATATGAACTAATTTTAGTATTTCTTAAAATTATAGAGATTAAAATTAGACCATTAAAAATATCAAAATCAAAATACAACCTAATATAATCCAAATTACAGACTTAAAAAAGAATTATTCATTGACTTCTTGCAAAGAAGTGGAAATGATTGTCATTCTCCCACTTACAAAAGTAGTGTTGAATATTTGAGGTTTATGCAAACTTGAAGGATGGTTGAAATGGGTTGGTGCCAACCATTTTAAAGAAATTGACAAATTCCATTAAGAAAATAATAATAATAATAATAATAAATTTGGAGAATATATCATACACTCAAGATTTCATAGCTTTGGGTCTACTTTTTGAAAGAATTAATTTATGAAAAAGATCATTTTCGTAATGATTTAATCTCTAAACTTTAGTTTATACATTTTTAAATTTGTAACAATCTAGTTCATAACTTTAATAAGTATCGATTTGGTTCTCGCACTTTATAATTTGGATTTAGTCTCAGTTGTGAAAAATATTATTAAGATTTAATGAGATTTTTTAACCATGTAGATTCATAAATTGATTAAGAGTCAGGTTAGCTTATAAATTGTGAAGACTAAGCGGTTATATAATCAAAATTGACAATAAACTTTGATGAGTTTTTTTACGATAGGGACTAAATTGATACAAAATTGTGATTAGAGTCTAAATTGTTACAAATTTGAAAGTAGACGCTAGAATGTTACATGTGTTCATTACTATAAATTTGAAAGGACACTAACTAAATCATTATAAATCAAAGTTCAAGAACTAAAGTGTTGCTTTTATAAAAGTTTAGGGGTTGTTTAGTAACTAAGATTTTGTTTTATATTTGCAAATTCACCGAGTTTCACGAATATGCATTGGAAAGACAGTCTTGATTCCGTTTTGAAAACTATTTTAGGATATTATGATCCAAACAATACAAATTCTGATAAAAAAATATATTTTTTCAATATATTCAGATTTTGAATTTTAAAATTTTAAAATGTAAAATTATATTAAAAAGAATAAAAGCGTTAAAAAATATATAGTATTTCATGTTATTAACTCAATTATTTTGTTGAATTAAAATATGTATTATATAATATATTATAAATTTTTTAATATGCTACTAAACACATCTTTTAATACATAAAATATAACTATGTTTTTACTTAATTTTTTTTCTTTAGATTGCCCACCAATCAGGCCGATTCAATATTGGAAATAATAACGAACTAATTTTTTCTCATTCCTCAATTTTATTTTAGAATATCATGTAATACATAAAGAAATGTGATAGATATTCAACCTAAAGACCTTTAGCATTGTTAGATACCTTGATAATTTTGAGAGATCTTGATCGTTACTAGTTATTTTATCATTATTCTTTCGAACAATCAATTTTGAAATTCGAAACCATTTCATTTTTTTAAAAAAAAAAATACTTTAGTCTCTAAATTTTCAAAAAGCTTTATATTAATATCTTTGTATCTTACAAAATAATAATAATAATAATAATAATACTAATAATAAGTTAGATACTTTTTAATTTTAACCCTAATTCTATTTTAATCGTTATATTTCAATTATTTAAATTAAGTTCATATACTTTCAATGAATCTTAAAAACATCTAATGTTAATTTATTTTTAACTTTTGTAAAAAATGAAAAACATAGTTTTATCTTCGTGAATTTTAGAAATATATTCACATTGTGTCATCTTTTCTTGCATGTGTAAAATTTATTTTATTATTTAACTAATTTCAATAAAAATTAAATTCAAAGGATTCATTTTAAGATTTTTTTAAAAAAATCTAGAAACACATGGACAACACATTGAGTAATGGGCAAATGTTATTTGGTCATTTGACACTAAGGATGGACATCTAAATTACATTTTAAAAAAATATATATTTATTATACTTCTCCTTAAATGACCATTATATATATGAGATATGTCTCATTAAGACCTTACAAGGAAAAATCCAACAGGAAAAAACTTCAGTAAAGGACAAAAAAAAGTACATATTCCATCCCGTAGAAATAAATTACTGGTCTCTAGTGGAATGTTCACTAAATTTTAGAAATATATTCACATTGTGTCGTCTTTTTTTGCATGTGTAAAATTTATTTTATTATTTAACTAATTTCAATACATATGCTCACATCACTATGACAATACTAAAATTTAATATCATTCTTTTTACAAAATTTAATATTATTTATACCTATTAAAAAATTGATGACAAAATAATAACAAAAACAAAATCAGTGATTCACTAAAAGTTTCATAAATGATATTTAAAACTTTGAAGTTCAAAATTTGCATAAATTGTTTGGGGTTTTACCATTGCTTAAAGTTGGAACCAATAATATTAGGGAAATGAATTAGAAATTTGGCAAGCTTTGATTACAATTTACTACTCAAAAAAGCATATGAAATTTAAGGCAAAGTTTTACATTCCAAGTTCAACCTCATGAATGAAGCTATAGCCGAAACGGTGCGTTGCAACTACTTATTTCTTTGTTAACTGAATGAATATGAAGTTTCTTTTTTATTCTTCAAATTCTTTGGGTTTGTGAAGCCATCTCCTTAATACTTTTAGAAACTATTTAGGAAAATATCGTTGTTTTCAAACTATTTGTAAAAATATTGTTGTTTTAAATAAGTCGAGGGTTGAAAATTCGATTTAGATAGGTCGAATTTTGAACCCTCGACCTTCCTTTTTTTTTAGGAAAATATTGTTGTTTTCAAACGGATTCTGTCATCTCAGCAAGTCTGACTAAATAACGA
>NC_052351.1:48911892-49057572 GCF_009727055.1 Benincasa hispida
TCACTTATTTACTTTCCATAAGTTTGAAAAAGTGCATATATATCACCAAGCTGCCCCTGCTCCGATTCCCTGCATGCATTGACGTTACTGATTCCATGCATTCATTGACGCATTCATGCCCCTCTGCCATAGCCTTAATGCCTTTTCAACCACCCTAAACCCGTGGTCGAGTGTTGAACACTCGACCTACATCATTTTAAACCACCATCCCTCTTCATTTTTCTCACATCACTCCTCGATAATTTTTGAAGACACTGCCCTTGATTTTTGCTCACTCCTCTCCTTGATTTGCTCACTGCCCCTTCATAGCTCACTGCCCCTCATTGCCTTCGAAAATAAGCCTTCGAAATCATCTTCCTCTCCTCCCATTTCCATTTCCATTTCTCTTCTTGTATTTGTTTAATACAAATTAATTCTCAACAAACTATATGGTTCCTTACTCTACTAAATTTTTATTTTAAGAATAATTATAAAATTATTTTGTTCTATATATTTTTTTTTTTTTTATAGATTCTAGTTTTTTTTTTAAATTTTTTTGTTGTAATTGTTGTCCAGATAACAAATAATAGGAAAAAGGGCGAATGTTGTCACTTTGAAGGAAAAAAGAGAACTACCGTCGATCTGTGTTGACTTATGATATTTGAAAAGTTTTGGTTATTCTTATGATATTTGATTTATTTAGTAATTAACTTTGATGTTTATAGTTTAAAAATATTTAGTTTATTGTTATGTTTAGAAGTTGTTATTTATAGTTTAATACATTTTGTGATAGTTAACAAGTTTAGTTTAGTTTCAAAAGTTTAATATAATTTGAAAATTTTAGTTTATTCATATGATATTTGATTTCTTTTAGTATTAACTTTGATTTATAGTGTTAAAATGTTTAGTTTAATTGTTATGTTTAAGAAGTGATATTTAAGTTTAATACAAAATACTGTGATAGTTAACTAAGTTTAGTATTTTCAATTTAATATAGTTTGAAAATTTTAGTTATTCATATGAAATATTATTGTTGTATGTTTATTGTGATAAGTTGATATTTTCTAGTATTAACTTGAAAAATATAGTTTAAAATAGTTTTGAAAAAGTTTAATTTAATTTAATTTTTATTTTTGTATTAAATTTGAAAAAAATATTTAAAAAAGTTTATCTCATTTTAATTTAAAAAGTTTAATTTGTTGTTATTTTAAAAATAGTTATATAAAAAGTTTTAAATTTATTGCTATGTTTAAAAATAGTTATAAAAAGTTTAATATATTGTTATGTTTAAAAAGTTGATGTTTCAAAAACTTAAAAGTTTATGTTTACATAAAATTTATATTTTTTATATAACTTCCTTATAAAAGTATAAAATACAAAAATTGATGTTTTGTCTTTTTTTTTTTTTTTTTTTTTAGAAAATGGGCAGACAAATGCTTGGGATTTTTTGTTGTTTACAAATGGTAATATGCATTGATGGTAATTGATGGAGTTGAGTTATGACCAACCACCGAGTGAAAGTTTTACCATAAATATGAACAGTGGAAATTGTATTTGAACAATTCAATTCAATGATTGGGATGGTTTCTTAGTGTAGAATATGTGAGCAAATCAGATAGAAATAATATTAGACAGATCCCAATCTAGAACCATCGGGGATCAATAAGAATATATGTCATTCCCTATTTTCGAATACACAAGCTATGAAATTGATGTTCTCAATGGCAAATGCCAGTGCCAAAATGTAATGGCATTTGTATGTAAATGGAAATATGATAGGGGTGGATCTTGATACATCATTTAACAGTTTGAAGATCAACTCAATGTATCGATCCTGATCCGGAGTCAGTTGCATCGCCATGTGATAATGAAGATATGGCGACTAACAACCTGTCAGAGGACTCAAGGACAGAAATCGGATGACGAATTTGAAGAGTTGGATTTCACGATGGGTCGTGAACATGAAGATGCTTTTCAGATACATTCAATGATTTGGATATGAATGTATGGATAGATTCGTGAACATGACCCAATTGTAGCTCTGTGACGTTGACAATATGCAATTGTATAAAGGAAATGATTTTGTCAGACAAGGAAATGCTACAACACGTGTTCAAATGTTTTGCTATAGTGTCACGCACCATAAACGAGGTTGTTGAATCTACACCGATGATTTGGACCAATTCGTGTAAGAAGTGGGAGGAAGGTTTGCAAGTGAACTTCAATGCAATAAGAAAATCGCAATGGCTTGTTCGAGATCAACTAAGTATGCAATGAGTAGCATACATGTTCTATTAGAACTAAGTCAAAAGTCACGTGCAAATTGGAATTCATCAATGATTGCACTGGAGTTTCTGTGATGCCGTAAGAAAAACCATCTATCAGTGTGGCAGAACTGCAGTCCGACATCAAATCAAAGTTGGATATCATGTCCTTACCATAAGAGTATGAGAGGGAAAAAGAAAATTGGGCTAAAGTGTTTTCGGTGATTGGGATGAGTCTTACAAATTGTTACCCTAGGTGGTTTATATAATGGTTTAAGGCCAGACGCATTCCTGAATACGAGTAAGAGTGGAAAGTTAAAGAAACGCTTACTGAAGGCCATGTTTATCCTAACTTCTGTATTTTGGGCATTTTGGTCCTTTTATAGAGCTTTTAATAAATGTCGGCCGATCATTCAGATAGATGGTAAAAACACTTGTATTACAAATATAGAGGAAACTGTTGATTGCTACATCAGTTGAACTCGAACGGCTAATCTACTTCCACTTGCGTTTGCCGTTGCTGATAAAGAGTCCACAGACTCATGGGGATGGTTCCTGAAACAACCTGAGAGAATTGTAACACACGAAGAGATTGTGTTTTAATTTCAGATCGACATGTTGGTATAATTGCAGTATTGAACAACCCGAGCAAATGTCTGGACGGGACACGAAATATCCACCAATCGTTTCACTGCTTACGACATATTCGTCACACTTCAATAAAAGTAATAAATTTAATTCATTGAAAAATTATGTTTATCGTGCCGGGTGTCAGTTTTCAAATTCGAAAGTTCAACGAAGCAATTGAAGAATCAAAAGAATAAATCGGAGCTGTCTTGATTTTTTGACAACATTAAGTTCAGCAGCCAATGGACTCAAGCACATGATGAAGGATTCAGATATGGGTGGATGACGAAAAATCTATCAGAGTGCTTATAAATGGAGTCCTCAAGGAGTCAAAATGTTTGCCTAAATGCTCTTGCTTCAGATAACATTCATCAAATGCGTGAACTATTTCGAGAAAAGAGAGAAGAAAATAAAATGATGCATTGGAGCGTCAAGATAAATACACCCGGTAAATATTATATATACATATATTATTTATTTATTTATTATATTATTTCAAACATATTTTATAATTCCTAAAGGTGGGAGTAAAAATCCAGGTATGCACACGACAAATTAAATTAAATGGGCTGCAAGATCTAGAAAACAGAAGTACAATCATACGATCGGTATGAATGTGTGTTTTCAGTGAAGACCAGACGTCATAGTTCTCAATGCCAAAGGAGGAAACGTTCAAATATTGAGGGCTAAATAAGTACTGAAGCGGTACTGTTCATGTAGAAGTGGCAAAGCATTCGGCAATTCCATGCTCGATTTTATGGCCCGTTTGCTCACATTTTTAACATGAAAACTAAGAAGATTTTATTAAGGACTACTACCAAATTGTTAACGTATGCTGAATGTTACTCTCTCAATTTCAACCTGTAACGCATGAAGATTACTGGATCACTACTACCTCTAATGCCCGTCTTACATCCTAATTCCATCGTTGTTGAGAAAACCTGTAGACCCGAAAAGTTCACGTATCACAATGAGATGGATGGACAGAACCAGCCAACTCGACAACGATGTAGATTTTGTAACCAGTTAGGACATAATCGAAGGAAATGTCCTTCGTTACTAAGACGGGCTCCAGATAGTTAGGGATTGAAAAATAAATAATTTTTATTATTATATATTCATTTTAGTGTATATTCAATATTTTTTAATTATATTTATTGTATATTCAATTTTTTATTATAATTTAATTGTATATTCAATTTTTTTTTAATATAATCTATTGTATATTCAATTTTTTTTATTGTAATCAATAAAGTTTTACATTATTTTACCCTCCACACTTTTTCTCTACTATTTAATTTATAGTCAATTTTAATATATATATATAGTATTTTTCAGATCATGGACTTTAAACCCCAGGACTGTTGATCCTGATGTTTTGTAACGACCGTCCATTCATATCATATATTTTAATGGCGAGATCGTGCTACTGGAAGAATATCTTGCAGACGTCGAGAGACAGTTCTCCAGCGCACTAATCCCACTCCAACCCTCCGAATACTACCTGCTAACTGCGCACATCTGGATTTCTATGGGGTTGCCAATTAGGATTTATTCAGTTGAAACTGGCATCTGATCATAGCCTTGTCGAGAGATGGAGGCCCGATGGACGCATACATTCCATATGTCTGTTGGAGAGTGCACTATCACTCTACAAGACATAGAAGTTTGTTGGGGTTACTGTTGACGGTAGCCGATCATGGAGTGATGTACGATGACTTGGTTAGAAGTTGTCACTGTACCTCAGTGCGAACCCCACCTGCTGACAGATTAAAGGATCGAGGTTAAGTTAATATGGTTTAGAACAACATTCGTGAGCTTCACAGATGATGCAGAGAGGAAATCGTCATAACTTATGCAACGAGCATAATATACTACAATGATGGGTGAAGTCTTAATTTAGATAAATCAAGGGTCATTTTTTTTTCCTTGATGTTCCTGCAAGACGATTTCCATGTGGCAAACCACGTCAGCTGACTGGTTGGCCGTTTAATCCATGTGGCAGACTCAATCTCGCTCACGCTCACAATCTCGCTCTCTTAATCTCGCTCTCTCCTACAATCTCGCTCTCTCAATCTCGCGCTCTCCTACAATCTCGCTCTCTCAATCTCGCTTTCTTCTACAATCTCGCTTTCAATCTCGCTCTCTCCTACAATCTCGCTTTCAATCTCGCTCTCTCTTACAATCTGCTTCACCCACTTATCTTCCTTGTCAAGAGTTGAAGTTTTGACTTATGTATGCCAGAACTTCAACCTTCGACAACCTAATATACAAAATTAGCGAGATTCCCTTCTAGAATGAGATCCTCATCACAAAATTAGCAAGATTTCCCTTTCTTTGTCGAGGGTTTAAGTTTCAACTTATGTATGTCGAAACTTCAACCCTCGACAACCCTAATTTACATATTGTTTCCATGTTTTTCTCTGTTTGTCGAGTTCTCAACATTCGACCTCTACATTAGTCGAATCCTCAACCCTCGACTTCTAGCCTCGAAATCCTAAAACAACAATATTTCTCTAATAAGTTTCAAAACAACAATATTTCTCTAATAAGTTTTGAAAACAACAATATTAATATTAAAGGTCCCATTAAACTTCCTATTTCTTATCAAATATAATAGGTTATTGAACTTTTGATTTTGTATTTAATAGATCTCTGACATATATTCAACACTTTTTTTTAAAAAAAAATAATTATGGAATTTATTAGACATAAAATACATTTTTGTGTATAATAAGAGATTAAACTTCAAATTATTCAGTAGGCTCATTAATTTTAACAAAGTCGATAAATCAAGATTTATTAGACATAAAGTTGAAACTTTAAGGTTTTTTTAGAGAAAATTGAAATTTTATGTAATTATTAGACACCATTAGAATCTTGAGACCTATAAGACAAATTATATGTTCATGAACCTATTAAATACTCTTTAAAAATTTTAAATTTATTTGACACAAACCTAAAAGTGTTTGAATACACTGTTTTGTTTGGTTTACTCTACACTAAAAGAATATTTATACTATTTTCAAATTATTATAAAGAGTGACTATTAATAAGCACTATGAACTAATAAGTTTAAAATCAGTATTTTAAAACACTAGCATCGATAGTCTACAATGGCACCGGGGTGATGGTTGCCAACGGGCAATGGTGGGTGGTGGTGGCAGGAATAGCCAATAGTGGTCGTTAGTATTAGATAAAGAACAGAGGTAGGTGGTGGTCACTGACAGTAGATGATGACTAGAGTGTTGGGTATTGTGCCATAAATCTCGTTGTTTATATTGTATAAACGGAATTCATTTATTTAATAAAATAAGGTTTTTTTTTTTTTTTTTTTTACATTTAGAATTGTATAACTCAGTCTAGTAGACAATATTCGAGGTTATTTAATGTAAGTTAAACATGTATGTGGTTGACATACAATTGAATCATGTTTAAGTAATAACCTAAATGGTCAGTAGAATATGGATAAGGTTGGGTACCTTATCCTTGTGACACTACGGATGCGACCTACTTTATAATTGTTACAATAGTTGTAAAGTGTTACAAACGATTCAATTCTAATCATTCATGTGGAGACATGTGAGTGGAGGTATCCTATAATAAGAGTTTGTATAAGACCGAACCGCGAAATGATTAATCTTTCTTTTTACACTGTTACTTGAAAAGATTTACATTTCACTAGGATGACCATAGGTAACTTGACCTTAATCTTGAGTGAGTTGTAAAGTCCTCCCTATAAGGGCACTTCTTTGATATGTATGGGTGAGAGTGGCTAGATTCGCCGACTCAATATGCCTATCATCTTGGTGATTTGTCTGAATGGGGAGCTGGGAACACAACTACACAAGATGAAATTTATTCCATCCCGACTTGAGGGTAAGTAGATGAATTTCTCACTTAAGGACTGATTTTGGATATTGAACAATAGGGCACCTCATTCTCTCACTGGCTAGAGAGGGGTCTAGTTTATAATTGGACTATAACTATTTGTTCATTAGAAAGATCATTGTTACATAAGAAGTTAGATGTAACTACAGAGGTAAAACGGTAATTTGATCTAGCTATGAGCAATTCGTGAATGATCGACTTACTGTTGATTGGTTATATTTGTGGACACAGAAATATATCTACAGTGCGAAGAGTGCAACTGTTGGTCTTTAGTGGAATGATCAACAGTTAATAAATGTTAGCTAATTAATTAAAGAGTTCAATTAATTAATCTCGTACCATTAAAACTTCTAATATGTAGGTCCATTAGGTCCCCTTACTAGCTCACTAAGGATAAAACAATGAATAAATGATTTTGGAATAACTTGAAGTGTTCAAATTATTTAAGAAAAAATCAGTATTAATGTGATTAACATAAAGTATAATGTATATTGATACAC
Organism: Benincasa hispida; assembly: GCF_009727055.1. NCBI lineage: Eukaryota > Viridiplantae > Streptophyta > Magnoliopsida > Cucurbitales > Cucurbitaceae > Benincasa > Benincasa hispida. Next base: position 48,919,154 of record NC_052351.1, read on the forward strand.
AATACATAATACATAGATAATTATAAATATGATTTATAACTAACACCATATATAAGAGAGATAAATATATTTAAATGAGATTCAAGATTATACTTTATTATGAATGAGAAATAAATATTTGAATAAGATTCAAATATTAATTATATGAATGAGATTTATATTTAAACTATAGGTTATGAGAGAATTATGTTTTTTAATATGATTCAAAAGCATGTGATATTTAGTTAGAATTAATTAATTAATAATTAATTAATTATACTAAATGTGATTTAATATATATAATTATTACATAAGTTAAAACATTAATTTATTGGAAGTTATGTTTTATTGTGGTGAATGATGTTTTTATTTGAAAATTAACTTCCCTCTCGAGGGTGTCTAAAATAAGTAAAGAAAGTGAATGATGCTCTCTCTCATGTAATCTCTCACAAAAGAATTTTCTGATAAAACACTTTCTCTCTATGAAATTGAGTTTTCTTCTTCAAAAGATTTGGATCCCACATTCTGTAGTTCTGGATTTGATAATAGCAAAGAAGCCCAAGTGACGGTGTTTGTAAGAGATTTTTCATTTAAATATGATTTAAATGAAATCATTAATTAAATAAGATTTAGTTAAATATTAATTTAATTAATTATTAAACTAATTTATTTAGTTTAAATTAAAAGTTAACTCCCAGTAGGGAGTTAACAAAAATGTGGATGACTCCACGTCTCTCTCCTTTGATCAAAACTTGCAAAATAATAGTGTGTGATTAATCTAATGATATAGAATTGTTCTGTAATCAGATCTCTCAAAAACTCTCTTATCCTATCCCCATTTTGATTTTTGGTTCCCACAAACTTTTATAACTCAATAATCTTCAGAGAATAGGGAGGGTTACTCTTTTGGTGGTGTTCGTGAAATTCAATTGGAGAATTAAATCATTATTCGGTTATACAAAAGTAAGATTTCTTTCCCCTTTCTCTGTAATTTTTAAAGCATGCTTAACCTAGGATCTATTTTACAGTAGGCTGTGTTTTTGTTGGTCTCTGTAATCTTTCTGGACTTTCACAGTGTACTGGTTTTTAGGATTCCTAAATCAATTTCGAGTTTGGTCTTGTTTTCTTCCGCTGCGTTAAGGCTTTCATCCTGGTATCAGAGCCATCTCATAGAATTAATTTAGAAATTATGAATTTGCATTGGGTTTTTAGTGGGATTGATTGCATTATGAATGTAATTTTTGCGAATGAATATTTTCGGTAGTTTATGGCCATAGAATTTCATGTTTTTTATTCGAGCAAATTATAAAGGCCCCTGCGTTTTTGGGCATTTAATCATGTATGAGTCTTATATAAGTCCGTGTCTAGAATTAGGGTTGTAATCGATGAAGATATAGATCAATTTTGACTAAAAATGGAAGAACAATCAACGAACTGCCCAGAATCGCATTCTGGTGTTGCAATGTTGCAACGCTACGACACGCACGATGCTAGGGTTAAGTTGCATGTTTCCATTGTGGTCTAGGGTGGTTCAGTCTGATTCGACTGGTTCAAAGTGGTTTGGTCGATTTTGTATTGGGTTGGCTTGGTTTGTGGTTTTGGGGTTCGGTTCGAAGCGGTTTGAGTTGGTCTGATATGGTTCTGGAGAGACGTATTTTTTAGGATAAAATTAACATAATTATTATAATTTATTACTTTATTTTATCCCAGGGGCCAAATTAACGATTCATTTTCTATTTAAATTCTTTATGGATGTCATTTAGATAAATCTCACCATAGGTTAAGCATGTCCATACATTTTAATATGTTATAAGGTTGTAATGTATGGTTTTAATGCAAGATGTAGATAAAATTTCATGAGTTATTTAATATATTTTGACATGTTAAATATATGAAATTGGAAAAGCATGATGCATGACATTACTTAGGTAAATATAAAGAGTTATATTTATTAATATCTTGTATATGCTTGGTGATTTTCATGAGTTATTTAATATAAGTGTTATATTAATAAAGTTGAAAATCAATTTACATTGAGCATGACACATCCATAGTTTAATATAATTGTTATATTAAAGTCATAAAATGCATACAATATGTTTTTTTTTTTGTTAATTAGAATTTGATTGTAAATCAAGTAAACCATAGAAAGCATGATTATGGGGCTACTAATTAATTTTGTAATATTCATAAAATTAATATTTAATAACCGTCAACCTATAATAATGAGTTGCATGCAAACTTAGGATTTTAGGGAATTGGAATCAATTTTAAAATGTTTAAAATTAATCTAGACCTTAGATCACATTAATTTTAATGAGATTAGTTTTATGTCCTATTTGTTTTAATAGATTTAAAATATGACTAATAGGATAAATAGGACTTTAGGTTATAAGGGAACTCTACCGATGAAGTTCTATCTAGGTTGGGGGTTCTTAAGATGATGGTTTATGGAACACCTCCTACCTGGTGTTGGGGTTAATGCTCTAACTCCCGTGGGTTCTATAGTTAGTAATTGTAATGTACAAACTTTTTATTTATTTAATAAAATATGAGATGTTTTATTCGATATTTAGTAGCATTAACCTACAAACTAATAAACTAACATCCAAGGTTAACTTTTGTAGCTTAAACATGTATATAGAGACATACAGGTGGATCATGTTTAAGTGATAAACTAAATGGTCTATAGTAGATGTATAAGACTGGGTATCTTATCCTGGTGACACTACGAATACGATTCGCTTTGTAAATGTTACAATTGTTGTAAAGTGCTACAAATGATTGGATCATGATCATTCATGTAGAAACATGTGAGCAAGGGTATTTCTATACAAAGGTGTTTGTATAAGGCCAGACCATTAAATGACTAGTCTCGTTATATAACACCGTTAATAATAGAGACTAACATTTCACCAAGATGACCATAGGTGACATGACTTGAATCTTGTAAGTTGTGAACTTCTGCCTAAGGCGGTCTTTTGATTTGTATGGATGAGAATGACCAAGTCGCCGACTTAATAAGCCTACCATTTTGGGATTCATTTGATTGGGGAGTTGAGAACACAATTACACAAGATGGAATTCACTCCTTCATTAACGTCTAAGTAAGTAGATAAATTGCTCCCTTAAAGGCTGATTATGGGGCTTGAACAATGTGGCGCCACACTCTCTCTTGGTTTGAGAGGGGTTTGGTCATAATTGGACTAAGATTTATTGTTCATTAGAGGAATCAGTGGTACTTAAGAAGTTAGATGTAACTATAGGGGCAAAACAACAATTTTGGCCCAATTGTACTTACGAGCAATTTGTGAAGGATCATCGAACTGTTGACTGGTTATATCCTATGGACACAGAAATATATCTGTAGTGCAAAGAGTGCAGCTGTCGGTCTTTAGTGGAGTGACCGACAATTAATGGATATTGAATAATTTAATTAAATGAGTTTAATTAATTATTCAAGTACCATTGGAGCTTCAATCTACAAGTCCATAAGGTCCCCTGTGTAGCTCAACAATGATTATAATTTTATTTGAGAGGAATTATACATTTGAATATAATTCAAATATTAATTATATGGATGAGATTCATGTAATTAAAATTATTATAAATGTGATTTATATTAAATATCATGTATTATTGAGAGAGAAACAAACTATAGGTTATATTGTATTTGATACAATATAAAAGCTATAAGTTATAGATTATATATGATATAACATATAGTTATATGTACATATAATTTAGTTGTTATACATATATATAATTATTATTTAAATTTAAATTATTTTATTTTTAATTTAAATTTTTAAAATTAAAGGGAGGGAAATAGCTTCCATCCCCTTAAGGATGGATCAGCGCAATGTCAGAAAAAAATATCAATGAAGAAAATTTATATGCAAGGATAAAATCATTTGACACCTCGGTAGAAAATTTTCTTTTTGAAATAAATCATGCAATGTTCTGGAAGTTAGTAAAGTCTTTTGAAAGGTAAGCTTGCAATTCCTAGGTCTTAGAAATATTTTAAGAAGAGACTTGAATAAGACTTAAAGAAATTCTGGTATATAGGATTTGAACGAAGTATTCTTGAGAAATCTAGGAAAAGAACATTGCGGTTAACTTGCTAAAAGAATCTTTAACTTATGCTTGAGGACAAGCATTGTTTAAATTTGGGGGTGTGATAACGGGCAGAAATGCACGTTATCATATTGCTAAGTTCTTAAACAATGTTGGATTGCGTTGATGAAATATGTTAACTTGTGTCTATTAAGCATCAATTTCATAATATTGCGGTCGCATGCGTCCAGCGCATTAGAACAGTTGATTTTTGTATTTTTTGTGCAAAATATGTGTTGACGCAATGCAAGAATTGCGATCATAGGAAATCATTGGTCGAGCGCAACTTCACCGCAAGGCTTTGTGATGATCGTGCTCGCAAACATTCGCTCGAGAAGGATCGCCGCAACTTGATCAGCGCAACATGGTGGGCGCATCTGGGTGAAAGGCCAATTAAGCGCGATGGGACAGAAAGCTGAAGACAGTCGAATCCAAATTAATTTGACAGCCGATAACGGTCATAGAGTACATTCAGATTTTTTGTGACAATTATCCGACGCATCAGTCAGGAATTAAAGTCGTCCCATTTGTACAACCATGAGAGAGAATCCGCCTTTTACCATGGATGCTCTATAAATACCAAGGGCATTCTTCAGAAAAGGGGTTCACCGTTTTAACGATCTTTTGTTCCACAAGTTCACGCCTCTGTCCATAGTTTTCCTTTCCATTTTAAGGCAGAGCAAGAGAAGAGTGGTGGTGCCAGAGATCGCGCAGGCTAACTCGAGAGACAACCTTGGGGCATAGAAGCAGAGAGCGGGCCGACTCTCACGAGAGCGAGATTATCTTTTGAGCACGAATAGAAAAATTGTGTAAACGCCTAGCAGCAAAAGATTTCTACCAGGCTCTTTATTATATACTTGCATTGTTATTTTGTACTTCATCTTCATATTTATACAATGAAAGTTCTAATTCTACATCTGTTCACTCTCTTAATATGCATGAGTAGTTAAACTAGTCAAATGGGTTGAGAAAAACTAAGCTAACATGACCTAGGAAGTTCATTGCTTGCGATTGTCTTGTTTTATGCTGTGCAAAATACCCTTTAGAGTTACTTGAGAGAGAGAGTCTAAAGAAAGAACCTAATGACTCGAGAGAGCTAGGTTAGAATCTAAACTCGAAATAGCAAGATTAGACTTGCATAAGCAAAAGATAGGGACTTAGAGATAAGCTCTGTTTGTCAACTTGCAACGCATGCATCCTAGAGATAGGAATGATATTATATGGTCGCCTTATTTATGTGTGTGCTATCCTGTCATTGCATAAATAAGAATAGAGGCTTATGTATAGGTCCTATAGACTTATAGCATATATCGCATGCATTCTAGTATTAGAAGCCGTAGCATTATCATCGAGAGATGGTTTACTATTGTATGCATGTTGCATGATCGCAAAACATGAACACATTCTAGGAAGTGTTAGCCGAAACCCTTCTCTACTCGTTCACCGCATATTCATCGTATCTCCCGTTTACCGACTCTTTTCAAACTCCATCGCATTTATTTATTTTTCATCAACTCAAACAACAAACCCAACACTTTATTTATTCATCTGGTTACCGCAAAGTCTTCATAAAAATTACCAACGCAATCTGTTTTCACAAGTCCTTGTGTTCGACCCTGGACTTACCAGGAAACTCAGAGGAATTTACACTTGAATTCTACTGGGGAAACTTGAGTGCACAATGCATAACATCCACATTTCCACTTCATAAAACCAAGAACCAATATAGTTCCCAAAATTAAGAGCAACCTTATATCTATTTCTTGTTTAATCGAACAAATGTATTCATCTTCTTTTTTATCTAATGAAACATTCATTATGAAAAATGGTGTGACTATTTGTTAAGCTAAACTAAAAAACAACTTATATGTGTTAAGACCAACTGAAGCAAAAACATTTTAAAATAATAAGATATTTAAAACTGCTAATATTCAAACAAAAAGGCAAAGAGTTTCTCCAGGTAACAATAATACATATCTTTGGTATTTGAGATTAGGTCACATTAAATCTCAAAAGGATCGGGAGACTGGTAAAGAATGGATTTCTAAGGGAGTTAGAAAATGATTCATTACCTTCATGTGAATCCTATCTTGAAGGAAAAATGACTAAAAGACCTTTTAGTGGAAAACGTTATAGAGTCAAAGAGTCCTTAGAGCTCATATATTTAGATCTTTATGGTCTAATGAATATAAAAGCTCGATGAGGGTACAAATATTTTATCTCTTTCATAGATGATTATTCGAGGTATGGTTACTTATACCTAATGGAACATAAGTCTGAAGCATTGAAAAGCTCGAGGAGTATAAGGCTGGAATTGAAAACCTGTCAGGTAAAACAATTAAAACACTTCGATCGGATCGGTGTAGAAAGTACATAGATTTAACATTCCATAACTATATGATAGAACATGGAATCCAATCCCAACTTTCAGCACCTGGTACATCTTAGCAGAACGGTGTATCAGAAAGGAAAAATAGAACCTTGTTAGACATGGTTTCTATGATGAGCTATGCTCAATTGCCTAGCTCGTTTTGGGGGTATGTAGTAGAGACTACAATTCATATCTTGAATAATGTTCCTTCAAAGAGTGTTTCTGAAATACCTTTCTAGTTATGGAGTGGACACAAACCTAGTTTACGTTAATTCAGAATCTGGGGTTGTCCTGCACATGTGCTAGTGACAAATCCTAAGAAATTGGAATCTCGTTCAAGGTTATGTCAATTTGTTGGTTACCCTACGAAAACGAGAGATGGTATGTTCTATGACCCTCAAGAAAACAAGATGTTTGTATCGAAAAATGCTACATTCTTGGAGGAAGATCACATGAGAGATCATAAACCACGGAGCACATTAGTATTAAATGAAGCTACTGAAGAATCAATAAGGGTTGTTAATGCAGTTGGTCCTTCATCAAGAGTTAATAAAGAAGCCAACACTTTAGGTCAGTCTTATCATTCTCATTCGTTGAGAGTGTCTCGACGCGATGGGAGGGTTATATCACAACTTGACCATTACTTGGGTTTAACTGAAACTCAGGTTGTTATATTAGATGATGGTATTGAGGATCCATTATCCTATAAACAGGCAATGAATGACGTAGACAAGGACCAATGGGTCAAAGTCATGGACCTTAAAATGGAGTGTATGTACTTCAATTCAATATGGGAACTTCTAGATCTACCTGAAAGGGTTAGGGAGTCACTTGTCTGGTCTTGCGGTGCACTCACTCCCGTTACGAGAATGAAATGACGCCCCAGCTCGACTCGAGACCAAGACTCCTTACAACTCGCACCAGGTTGGTCTAGTAATTAGGGGGCGGCCGGAGATTGATTGAAAAGGCAGCCCAGCCGCCCCAAACCCTTAGGGTGTAAATGGATCTATAAAAGAAAGAGAGATGTAGCTGGAAAGGTATAGACTTTCAAAACTAAACTTGTAGCAAAGGGTTATTCACAATGATGTAGGGTACCTTACTGATGTTAAAAAATGGCTAGCAACCCAATTCCAAATGAAAGATTTGGGAGAGGCGTAGTATGTACTTGGGATCCAAATTATTAGGAATCGTAAGAACAAAATATTCGATCTATCTTAAGCAACTTATATCGACAAAATATTGACTTGATATTCGATGCAGAGCTCTAAGAAGGGTATATTACCTTTCAGGCACGAGGTTCACTTGTCTGAGGAACAGTGTCCTAAGACACCTCAAGAAATTGAGGATATAGGACGTATTCCATATGCCTCACTTATGGGCAGCTTAATGTATGTTATGCTCTGCATTAAGCCGAACATTTATATGTAGTGGGATAGTCAATAAGTACTAATCCAATCTAGGGTTAGACCACTGGACTGCAGTTAAGAACATCCTCAAGTATCTTAGGAGAACGGGGGACTACATGCTGATGTATGGAACTATGGATTTAATCCTTACGGGATACACCGACTCTGATTTCCAAACTGACAAGGATTCTAGGAAATCCACGTTGGGATCAGTGTTCACTCTGAATGGGGGAGATGTAGTATGGCATAATATCAAGCAAGAATGGATTGCAGACTCCACTATGGAGGCTGAATATATAGCTGCTTGTGAAGCAACAAAGGAAGCAGTTTTGCTTAAGAAATTCCTAAGTGATTTGAAAGTGGTTCTAAGCGTAAACTTGCCTATCACCTTATACTGTGACAATAGTGGGGCAGTGGCCAACTCTAAAGAGCCTTGCAACAACAGACGAGGAAAACATATTGAGAGGAAATATAACTTGATATGGAAGATTGTCCAATGAGAAAATGCGATCGTCACAAAGATTGCTTCAGCGCACAACATTGTTGATCCATTTACAAATGCTCTCTCGGCTAAAGTGTTTGATAGTCATCTAGAGAATTTAGGTCTGTGAGACATGCACATTATATAATCTAGGGCAAGTGGGAGATGTATAATGGGTATATGGATGCCCTAGTTTGTTGTTTTTATTTACCATTCCAACTATTTTGGGTTTTGATATTATGTACATCCTACTGACTAGAGTTTTAGTTCAAGTGGGAGTTTTTTGGATTTTATGCCCTAAAACTTGTAGATAGTAAATGTAAATAATTGACTGTCATTAATAAAGAGTTATTGATGTTATTTCAATAAGTGTTATTGATTGTGTTGTATTCATTTTGTCTTAATAACCATAAATCCAATAAACTAACATCCTAGATTGTCTTATGAGTCTTGAACTGTATGAGGAGACATACATGGATCAATGTTCAAGATACAACCTAAAGGGTCTATAGTATAGGGATAAGGCTAGGTGCCTTATTCCGGTGACACTATGGATACGACTCACTATATATTTGATACGAACGCAATGATTCAATGTGTTCGTGTAGTTAATATGCGAGTGAGAATATCCTATGCAACAAGTTTGCATAAGATTGGACTACGAAATAGTAACACATAGAAAAATCGTTGAAAATTCATATGTAATTTAATAGTTCTTTTGCAATGGTTTAAAAATTGTTATGATATATATTCAACTGTAGCACTTTTCTAACGATGTATTACAAATTGTTACAAATAGATTTATCGCAACACATAAATTGCGACTTTTTTTTGTAAATGTTGCAAACGAGTTGATTTGCTACCATTATCATGCAATGTTAAAAATTTGTCACTTTAGTTTAATGCAATTAAAATAGTTGAGTAGCAGCGTATAAGAAAATCGTTAAAAATATTGATATTGCAATGGTTTAGGTCATGTTTCAGACCGATTCTAAAATGGTTAAAATGATCACTTTTATCATTTTGAAAATAACTTGGAACATAATTTTAATAATTTAAACAATCCATTTGTGATTTTAAGAATTGAAAACCTCTTTTATTAATTAAGTTGATTTTTGAAAATTGAAATTTGTGTATTTCTTGCTTGTTGATAATCAATCTCACTAGTGACTGCAAGATATTTATCTTTTCTTTCTCCTATTTTGTTTGTTAATTACTTCAGCTCTTGTGTTTGGTTGAACTTGTAAAATTGAGTCAAAGGCAAGTACTTGTCCAAACTTCAACATTTCTAGAAATTAGCTATTCTTCTTAAAGCTCCCTTTTGTTTCTGTTTGGTTACTGAAAAACAAACATGTAGGCTAATTATTGTTGGTAAATGAACTGTTCTGAATTTCTGAATTTCCCTACACAACTCTAAATCTATAGCATCAAGTGATAGAGAGAAAAAGGGGAGAAGCGGAATTAAGTTATCAATTTGTATTTTGGTTATTCATCCTATTATTGTGTAACAATTTAATACGTTATATCTCTACTTAATTCATATTGTTATGTATCAATTTTGAATTTTTGTAATTGTTTTAGGTCGTTCTTATTCTACTTTCATTATCATAATTATTTTAGAAAAAAAAAAAACTTGTGATATAACTGTTCTACAATTATGGTAGCTATCTAGTATAGTTATGTGATGTGTTGTTTAATTGGTATTTGTCTATGAAAGATCTACACTAAGAAAATTAGAGGTTAAAATGGCAGACATGCGGTTGTTAGATATGAAAAAAGTACTTTTAGTTTTATTGGGACAAATGAATTCTACACAAGTAGTTGGTAGTAGTAGTGCAACATCTTTGAATGAAAATGTGATAGAGGTACGAAATACTAGTTAATGTATTTTAGTATTAAACATGATCCACTTGTATTGGATTGAGTTAATAACCTTTGGATGATCCACTTAACCATATACATGTTGTTACATAAAATAACCTTTGGATCTTAGTTTATTGGATTGAGTTAATGCACAAACAAACTAACGTTTATTTAATTAATAACAATTTGTTTTTATACAAGTTTACAAACTACGAGAATAAAAAATTTTAGGACACCAATCCTAACAGGAGCCTACGAAGGTGGTTGTCGGAGTTGGTCATCGGATTTTGTTATGAAGGTGGTTGTCGGAGCCTAAAATTGATCGTTGGAGTTGGGTCACTGGAATTGTCATTGAAGGTGGTCATCGGAGTCTGGAATTGGTCGTTAGAGTTGGTCGCCAGAGTTGTCATCAAAGGTGGTTGTCAGAGCCCAAAGTTGATTCCCGGTGTTGAAATGCCTTGAATCTGTTTGTTGGCGCTTTGAACAACCAAGTACGGGGGTCTCGCTGACCGGTCAGCGAGCTGGGGTCCAGGAGCGGCGTGCCCTGGTGGTGGTGCCCCCGAAACCTATTTAGATTTCGTATTCAGCATATTTATTTATTTGTAGTTATTTACGATTATGACCCTAGGGTTTAGAGTAGTGCGCTATATAAACTCTCTAACCCTAGAGGCGTCGTTTTAATGTAATTTCTGAAAACATTCTCTCTAATAATATTGTTCTCCCTCTACCCGTGGATGTAGCTAACACACTATTAGTGAACGACGTATATCTGTGTGTCGATCTTCTCTATCTCTACGTTCCTTTTGTGTTCTTTAATTGTCGATTTCGTAACACCCAGAGTGTGGCAACAATAGTCGCCGCCAATGGCCGATGGGTGGAACCACTCAAAACATTGGAAGAAAGAAGAGTTTCGATGAGTTGGTAGAATATATCAATTCGACTCCACCAACATTTAAAGTTGGTGGGCTAAATATTGAATCAGTATGTTATACCAACTCAATCAACTCATGTTGGTGAATTAAATACCTCCTAACGTGTCTCCAATTAAAGTATATTTTAATGGATAAGACATCAATTACAATATCAAAAATCGATAGTTTGATCTTTATCTTCGCAATAGTTAAATAAGAAACAAAATACCAATACTCATTTAACTCTTTAGAAAAGCTACCAATTTAAAACATAATAAGTACATTCACATTCATTAATTAATTCATTTTAAATGTATTCCTTGTTAGTATAACAATGGTAAAGATGAGAGATCAAACTTTTGATTTTAAAATAAGAAATGTCATTATCGATGAGTTAAGTTGATTTTATTCATTTTATTGATTTTATTCATTTTACACCTATTCTAAATGTTATAGACCCAAAACTCCATCTTCGAAAGAAATTCATATATGTGTTCACAAAACCAATCCAAATAATTAGTTTACAAATATGACCAAATTTCTTTTTAAAAATTGTATAATTTCAAGATAAATTTGATCATGATTTAAACCTAGTTTAAAGCTTTATTTATTAGTTCCTAAGGTTTAAATTTTGTTTTAATTTAGTTCATATTATTTAAAATGTCATAACATCATTTCTCAATTTACTCTCTTCTTGTTAATAATTAATGTTAAAATTGTTTCATCATCAACTTACACACCATAATATTTAGTAAATTAGAAAGTTAGAAAACGAAAAAAAAAAAAAAAATCTAAATGATTAAACCAAATTTCTAAGAAATTGGTAGAAATTTCTAATTTTATTCTCCTGAATAACTTTTTTTTCTCTCCTCTAAATTTGTATCTATTGAATACATGTAAATTATAAATTATCACGAACAAATTTTACCACTTAACAACGATGGGCGACTAAATTGACAAAATATTACTAAGAGACTAAATTAAACAATAAAGAACAAATTTAAACATGACCAACAGATGAGAAATTAAAAAATATATATATTTATCACTAATTAAAAAATATATCATTTTAAACATAGTTATAAAGTTGTACCACTCACTTTTCCTTAAGAATATAACATGAAAGTCCTTAAGAATATAATATGAAAGGAGGAGAATCAAATTCAAAAGAAGAATTAAAATGAGCATATCTCAATTCACATAAAATATGTATATTCGGTAAAAAAAAAAAAAAAAAAAAAAGTTTGAGGTTTTCTTATTCTTAATTTATGTTGAACGTAAAAAAAAAAAAATAATAATAATAATAAATCAAAGAAATATTATATGTATTTCTTTTCACATTTGATCGTCAATTTTGAGTGATAATTAAATGAAGTTTACATATGTATCATAACAAAATTACAAATCTAAAAAGTCAAAATTTGAATTTAAAATTGACAGATATGAAATTTACAAAAGACAAAGAAGAAAAACTATATAGACTTTTTTTAAAAAAAAAAAAACAAAAAAAGTCAAATTTTAAGAAGAATTCATGAGATACTCAAAACTTTGACATTGTAAAATTGTGATTATTTTAATTTTTCTAGAAAAAGAAAATAATAGTAAATTACTTAATTGACATATATATATATATTCTCCACAAGAGATTATATGTTCATATATTTTACTTTGAAGGTTGATGAACTCAAGAAAAAAAAATTAATTTTAACTTCTAAACTTATCAAATTGAATCAATTTTAATCCTAAATTTTTAATTTCATCAAATTACACCTCAAATTTAGTTAAATGTTACAATTTTAATCTTTTTAATGTGTTGTAATTTTAACTCTTTAATATCTTTATGGCTTCAAATATCATTAAACCTATTTTCTCTTATGTGTCCAATGAATTATAACATATATACAATATAAAAATTAAAAGAAAAAAATTAGAGAACATGACATTAGAGCTTTTTTCTTCAAATTTATCAACAAAATTATTCAATAATTAATTTATGTATTAGACGAAGTTATTTTTGTACATAGTTTTATTTTATTAAGATTTACGAATTTATGAAGATTTTCATATCATTTTTTGTAAAATTAATTGACGACTTAGAAGAAATCAAACCGAGGGTATAAAATTATGACATTTAATTACGTTTAGGGTCTAATTTGATGAAATTTTAATACAATCTTAAATTATTATTATTTAAAAAAAATGATTGTTTTGAAGTGGAAAAAATCTGATATATCCACGTAAGCTCAAAGGTGGAAAGATAAGTGGCCCCCACCCACGTTACACTAATTTTCTGAAATTAATAAATGTTTTTTTTTTCGGAATTAAAAATTTAAAATCCTAACACCAAATGAAATGTAGCTGGCGCCAAATGGTTACCACGCCGCGCCGACGACAATAAACCCAATCCAAACGCGTCCTTCTTAATTCTTATGTCTTTCCTTTTTTTTTTTTCCCCTGTAAAATTAACCTTTTTTTTTAGAAAATAATACATTTTTAGTTTATAGGTTTTGGTTTTAATTTTATTTGATTTTTTGATTTTAAAATGTTACAAATTTAGTTCTGTTTTGAGTTTTATTTCAATTTAGTTCATAAATTTCAAAATTTATAATTTTATTTTTGAGATTTGAATTTTGTTTTAATTTGGTCCATGAATTTCAATATTTTACATTTTTAACCTCAATTTTTCATTAAATACTTACTTTCAACCATTAACATCAATTTCTATTAATTAATTAAAATCATTAAAAGTGAAATTTTAAATTTAATTTTAAAAGTGATAAAAATAATGAAACCTAATTAATTATAATTTTTTTAACCAATTTTAATTTATTAACATAAATTAACGCCAAAAGACGAAAAGTGGATATTTAGTGAAAAAGTGAGATTAAAAATGTAAACCTCAAGACATAGGGACCAAATTGAAGTAAATTCGAATGTCAAAGATAAAGTTGTAGCATTTTGAAACTTAGAGATTAAATTAAAACTGAACTCAAAATTTAAAAACTAGATGTGAAATATTTTGAAATCTATGATCTAAATAAAAACTAGACCCAACATCTAGGGACCAAAAAATGTATTTTTCTCTTTATATATATATTAAAAAAATGAAAACGCGTAACTAGGCAATAATAAATAAGATAATAATTCTATTATTTAATTTATTCAGACAAAAGTTTTTATAAATATTATTTGTATTTCTCTTTTGTCTAAAAGTCTTCTGACCGTCCGATTAAATTGCTCTGTCAGATCCACCGTTCATTGAGTCATAACGTACCATCCACCACAAATCCAACTTTTGACAGATGGCATTCAAACTAACGACAGCATAAATATATTCGTTAGTGTCATTTGATTTTTTTTGTTGGTTTATATATTGATATTGACATAACCTTTTCTTTTTACAATAAACTTTTATTTTTTTAGAATATAATATCTTAATCATTTTAACCTGAAAATATATCAATTTATACTCTAAATTTTGGAGATGTATCGACTAAAACTCTAAATCAATTTAAACCTTGAACTTTTCTTTATCATTTTACACTCTCCATTACGTTGGTAAAAAAAAAAAAAACCCTTGTTATCCATAAACTTTCATAATTGTATCAATTTAGACTCTTAGTTAGGAATTTGTTTGAGAATAGCTCATGCATCAACTTTAATTGTTCGTTTTATAAAACCGACATTGAATAAATCTACACATGTATGTGGGAGAATTGATACATGAATGATTTTTAGTGATAATCATAATGAAAGGTTTAGATTGATTGACTTATGAAAATTTAAGAGTTTAATTAATTGATGCGAATTATAAGTTTCACATTATGTTTTTCGAATGAAATATGAAGGGGGTGTAAATTGATACACTTACAAAAGTTTATGGTTTAAATCGATATAATTGTCAGTTTATGATTTTAATGATATAACTCCCAAAGTTCAAAGATATAAATTGATATTTTTCCTACAAAATGCTCGTTTCATTCCTTTATAAGTTGTAGTTTCATATTTTCATCCATTTGTTTCCATTGTTATAAAAACCTGACATTAGATATATATATATTTTTTATAACTTTCTGTTAATGTTTTTATGGTTGGTATGGTGGTGGGATCATTAGATGAATTACTATAGGGTAAAGTTGAGCCTATATATTCAACTTAGGTAAGAATGTGGATTTATTACAAACCCTTAGATTAGTATAATTATTTGTTTTGTGATTCAACCATTTTCTTTAGAGTATAACTTTATGTAATATAGTAGTTGAAACTCAAAATATATGTCATCCAAAAAAATTATCTATTGTTTAACTATTAACCTTGGTTTAAGTTGACTATAAGGTGGTATAAAGTTTGTTAAGTTTAATGAAGTATACAAGATTAACAAATTCAAATGATAAGAAAAAGTTCTAAATGGATTGATTTTAACTACTTTTTAATGATTACTCACATTCAAACACAAAGTTAAATTTTAGTCATAGTCCATAACTTGACTGAAGTCAAACAAGACATGACATTACTTGATTATGTCCAACTTAAGGCTACCTATAATCACACCGCTCACAACATGGTGCCCTCTTCTACTAAACTAAAGTGTGACCTTTAGTGCTTTTATTCGATCATAAATTCTCCACATACACGATCGAAATCAAATCCTCAGTAAATATAATTCAGGTAGTCGTATTATATATTCATTTTCTATAATTTCGAAACAAGAAAAAACGTTAGCTACACGAACTAAAAAACATTATATTCGTACGCATACAAAAACTTAATCTCTTCAATTTCAAATTATAAAAACTTAAATATTTCTTTTCTTGAAGTTAATAATTACAAATGTGGAAGATCAAATCATTGACTTTTGAGATGGTAATTTCAACGTGGTCTCATCTAACGATTTACATTGGTTACATAGTAGTGGCAAAAACGTAGATAATCCAAAAGCCAAGGGCCATTCTAGAACAATTGGAAAGTTGATGAAGTGTAAGAGACTGAAAAATGCGGCCCGCACCGAAGCTCTTGGCTGGCACCATCTTCTTCCCCATTTCCTTCAGTTTCTGGTCTCTTAGTTTTAGACCTTCCGCCATTGTTTCATACTCATTTCTCTGCTTCTCATCATCTTCAAATCTGCTCTCACAAGGTAAGCTTCCTCTTTCCAGATCCTCCATACCCAACGAATTTCCTTTGACTTTGTGTTTTTCCTTTCCCTGGATCTGATTCATCTTACATTCTTCATGAATTTCTCTCCATTGGGTTGTAGTTTATCTGATCCAACTCATAAAGCTGATGAGATCGCTTCTTGATGTTGTTTATGATGATTTCTGTGTAGGAAAATTTTGGATTCTTCTTCAAGTTTATCGAGCTGTTGATGTTGTTGCCGATCTAGTGGGAAGAAGTTTTCCGAGTTGATTTCATGAAGGAAATTCATAAAACTCGTCTTGCATTTGCATTTGCATCTATCTCTGTTTTCGTTTGCTTGTTCTTCGATGTTCATGTGGTTTTAGCACAAAATTACATCCCTCGGGATTTTATCCTCCTTGATTGTGGAGGACCTTCGACTGCTAATGACATCGATGGCCGGAAATGGAATACCGATGAAAAATCTAAGTTTATTCCAGCGACGGGTGATAGTACCGCATCGAAAGCCGCTACTCAGGATCCTTCAGTTCCTGATATCCCTTTCATGACGGCTAGGGTTTTTCGCTCTAATTTCACCTACAGCTTTCCTGTCGCCCCTAGTCGTTTATTTGTTCGTCTCTACTTTTACCCTTCTTCTTATGGTGGACTTGATGCATCTGATGCTCGTTTCTCTGTTTCCACTCAGTCCTATACTCTTCTTAAGAACTTCAGCGCTTCACAAACTGCCGAGGCTTTGAATTATGCCTATATCATTAAGGAATACTCTATCCATGTTGATGATGATAGGTTGAACTTGACTTTCATTCCATCCTCCACTCATCCAAAGGCTTATGCATTTGTGAATGGGATTGAGATTGTATCTATGGCTGATATTTATAGTGATACTTCTGGGAGTACTCTGATTGTTGGCCCATCTACTCCATTCACTGTGGACAATGCCACTGCACTTGAGAACGTTTATCGGTTGAATGTCGGAGGAAATGATATTTCGCCTTCTGATGATACTGGGATGTATAGGTCTTGGTTTGATGACACTCCGTACTTGTATGGTGCAGCACAGGGAGTGACGACGAGTACTGATCAGAACACAACGCTTGATTATCCGCCGAACATTCCTACTTATGTTGCACCAGAAAATGTCTACTCCACTGCTAGAGCAATGGGACCTGATAACAATGTCAATCTGAATTATAACTTGACATGGATTTTCCCTGTTGACTCTGGGTTCTTTTACCTTGTTAGGCTCCACTTTTGTGAGGTTGCTGCAAATATCACAAAAATTAACCAAAGAGTGTTCGACATTTTCATCTTTAATAAAACTGCTATGGATGGTGCTGACGTGATTGCCTGGGCTGGAAGTAATGATACTCCATTCTACAAAGATTATGTGGTTTTCGTTCCTGCTAACGGAAATCCACAGCAGGATGTATGGCTTGAACTGCATCCAGACAAGTCCATGATTCCCAATTACTATGATGCAATCTTGAACGGAGTGGAGATATTTAAAATTAATGACTCAAGTGCTAATCTTGCAGGGCCAAATCCTATTCCTGCGCCAAAACAGGATATTATTGATCCATCATTAGCTAAGCCAGGATCTTCTCACGGTAAATCGAAGAATAAGTCAGGGATGATTGCTGGAGTTGTTTGTGGAGCAGTTGTTTTAGCTCTGATCATTGGTTTCTTTGTTGTTAAACGTCGCCGTGGGCATGGGAAAGATTCTAGTTCTGTTGAAGGACCGTCAGGATGGCTTCCTCTTTCTCACTATGGAAATTCCCATTCGGCTGGATCTGCTAAGACAAATACAACTGGAAGCTATACATCCTCCCTGCCTTCCAACCTTTGCCGCCACTTCTCATTTTCTGAGATCAAGGCCGCCACAAGGGACTTTGATGAATCTTTACTTCTTGGAGTTGGTGGTTTTGGCAAGGTTTACAAGGGAGAAATTGATGGTGGGACTACGAAAGTTGCCATCAAGCGTGGGAACCCTCTCTCCGAGCAAGGTGTGCACGAATTTCAAACTGAGATTGAAATGCTCTCTAAGCTTCGCCATCGCCACCTTGTTTCGTTGATTGGCTACTGTGAAGAGAATTGTGAAATGATCCTGGTTTATGATTACATGGCTCATGGAACACTGCGAGAACATTTATACAAGACTCACAAGCCACCATTGTCTTGGAGGCAAAGACTTGAAATATGCATTGGAGCTGCCCGTGGTCTGCATTATCTCCATACAGGTGCCAAGCATACAATTATTCATCGAGATGTGAAGACAACGAACATCCTTTTGGACGAAAAGTGGGTAGCAAAAGTATCCGATTTCGGGTTGTCGAAAACTGGTCCTACTTTGGATCATACACATGTTAGCACTGTTGTGAAAGGTAGTTTTGGATACTTGGATCCTGAATACTTTAGGCGACAGCAATTGACCGACAAATCAGATGTTTACTCCTTCGGAGTCGTTCTCTTTGAAGTCCTATGTGCTCGGCCAGCCTTGAACCCAACACTCCCCAAGGAGCAAGTGAGTTTAGCTGAATGGGCCGCACACTGCTACAACAAAGGCATTTTAGATCAGATAATCGACACATTCCTAAAGGGGAAGATCGCATCAGAGTGTCTCAAAAAGTTTGCTGAGACAGCAATGAAATGTGTGTCTGATCAGGGCATCGACAGGCCATCCATGGGCGACGTTCTCTGGAATCTAGAGTTTGCATTGCAGCTGCAAGAAAGCGCAGAAGAGAGTGGCAAGGTAGGCAGTGGGATGGATGTGGAAGAAGGTCAGCTCGACGTAGTTTACAAAGGGAAGAAGGATCCTGATGCTTCCCCCGGCATGGATGGAAACATAACCGACTCAAGAAGCACCGGAATCAGTATGAGCATTGGAAGCCGAAGTCTTGCAAGTGAAGATTCAGACGGATTGACACCGAGTGCCGTTTTCTCACAGATCATGAACCCAAAAGGTCGTTAACAACACAAGGAGGGGCTGAACTCACACTCAACTCAGTAAGGTCATAATACTTTTTATAGTTTTGATTGATCAAAAGTTCAATCTTTGTCTCATTAATTCTGTTCATTTATTACAGATCCTTTCCACTTTCTCTTTTGAGGCTTCTAATTGTTTCAATCCCAAAGCAAAAGCCGTTATGTTATTCTGCCTAGTAGTATGATTTGTATCTATAAAATATCGATATCATATCGGTGTATTCGAACATATTTTCACTCCATACTCACTTTCATGTGTGAATTTTTATTTCTTTGCCTGCTCTATTTTTTTTTTAATTTTTTTTTTATTATTGACTGTTAAATGTATTATTTTGTACTTAATATTTATGTCATTCTTTTTACTTCTGTATTTAAATATGCTTTAGTTTCGATTCCATCTCATTTTATTGTTATTATTATTATTTCAAACAAATGGGTAGTTTTGTGTAATTTTAAAATATAAGATAAACTCTACGGGGTTGTTTGGGAGACTAAAATATAAGGATTATTAAGGAATGTGCGAGAAATCAAGGTGGAATGAAAATGGGATCTTGAAGCTTGAAAATGGTAAGAAAGAGGGTTGGATTGAAAACTGCAAGAACGAAATGAGATTAGTATTACAAATTGGACCCAAAATACTCGATCCAATTATGGGCTTTGAATTACATTACTTATAATCTCATTCCATTACGGTACTCTAAATAGTCTCTATAAGTTTATTTCGGGTTTGTATCTAGATCTAAATTTTCAATTGTATGATAGAAACTAAATATAATATTGAATCTTGTGGCCTAATTTTGACCTTTCAGGTATTATTTCTTTGAGTACGTTTGACCTTGTATAATTGACATGGGTCTATTAGATACAAAATTGAAAGTATAAGTGTTGCGTCTCGCATTTCAAAATAGGGCACAAAAGAGAATCGAAAAATCAAATCAATTCAATTAGAGATGTCCCCGGGGTGGGGTCAGGGATGTCATTCCCTGTCTCCATCTTCACTCTTCATTTCATTTTCTATCCCCGTAACGAATATGGTATTTATCACTTGACAAAAAAAACCTTAAGATAACTTTTTTTCTCTTTCGTTTTCTCCTTTTATGTCACATCTTTTTGCACCACATTTGTCAATAGAGATAAAAAATCAGTTAGTTCTAAAATTTCAGGGGCTAAAATATCTAGTTTGAAAATTGTGAGACTCAAAGGCCACTTAAATAGAACTTCAAAAAATTAAAAGTACAACTTTTTCTTTATTTTACTAGTATAACGACATTATTGTCACATGATCAAACCTTGTCGAAAAGGCGTCATTAAACTATGAACGAGTTATTTCTTATCTCCACAATAACATTCTTATTTCCACAATACCTTTCAATTTTGTGTATATGTGTATTAATGAGGTGAAAAGTATCTTTTTTAGCTTTTAAGTTTTAGGCTAATTTTTCTTTATCTTTAAGTTTCAAAATGTAACATTTTTATCTTTAGATTTTGAGTTTGATTTTTATTTGGTCCATTAGTTTCAAAACGTTACAATTTTACCCTTCAGTATTGAGTTTTATAAAATTCGATACCTTGAGCTTTAAGATTACACTTTCAACCTTGATTTTTCACTTTATACTCACTTTCAACTTGTGGTGTAAATGCTTGTTAATAATTTAAAAAATTAAAACAGTTCATTTATTTTTTATCATTATTATCTAAAAATTAATGTCAAATACTAAAATGAGCATTAACAAAAACCGAAGGGTAAAAACGTAAAATACTAAGATTTAGGAAGCAAATGACTAAATTCAAAACTAAGCACAAAAATGTAAATTTTCAAATTTTGGAACCAAATGGAAAACTAAAAAAGTATTCTCTCCCTAAATATCTATTATCATTATCATTATCATTATATTTATATTTATAGTTGAATGGAATAGTTAGTGATGTGGTAATTCTTTTTTAAAACAAATCATTAACCCTTAAGTAACTAAAATAATTATAATGAGAATGCTTCTATTTATAATATATGTAATAGTATACATTTTTAATGATGAATCGACAAAATACTAACCTGCAGATTGATTAACTACAGTAATGTAATAATGATTTATTGATTTAATTTCTAAATATATTAGTAATTATTTATTTATCTGCTATTCTTTTATAGTTTATTTAGATTACGCTAAGCTTATTGGGAAACACACCTCAAACTTGGAAAAAAATTTACTGGGAAACACACCTCAAACTTGGAAAAAAATTTACTGGGAAACACACCTCAAACTTGGAAAAAAATTTACTGGGAAACACACCTCAAACTTGGAAAAAAATTTACATGCTTAAAATTCAAGAATATATAAATTGTTTAGGACATTGAGTTGAAATATGATGTGAAGTTTATATGTCTGGGTTGAATACATATGTCAAGACTTTGGATACATATGTCAGAGTTTTTGGTACAATTTTTATGATAGACTTTCGTTTGGAAACTTTTTTATTCAACAATTTTATCCATATTTTTTTAATAGAATATGGATTACAATTTCTTTTTCTTTTTTGTTTTTTAAAATACACATGTATTATTTTTTCTTTTGATCATTTATTCCAAAGAGTATATATTAAATAAGTTCTCTTACAAACTTGATTTCTACAAATTTGGAGAAAATTAGATAATTTAGTTCTTATAATTAAAAAGTTATGTAGTCTTTATGGTTCGAACTTATTTATGAAATTTTATCAATTCATAAGAATTATTTATTTATTTATTTATTTATTTTATCAAACAATGACAATGAGGACAGAATCCAAATTCTAATGTTGGTTGAAATTATAGAACCGATTAAATCCTCTAAAAGCATAAATTAGTATAAAGTAAAAAAGAGCATAATTGTGATTAGAATTTCAATTTCTTTTCACATTAGCCATTTGAAAATGGTTTTGTGGGACCAAAAAATAGACTCCCCATCACAATTACCACTCTGCTCCATCTTTGACCCCAATCTTTTGCTCCCATTTCAATTTCATCCACGGTTTCTCTTTTCTTCACATTTATTCATTGCTCTTCCACCTTATTTCTCTAATTCTCCCCCTTCTTCTCCTTCCGTCTAACCTAAACCCCACAATTTACTATTTCTCCATCCTTTTCTCTCTTCCAATGTCCAATCCCTTTCTGGGTTTTGTTCATTTCTCATATTCTTCAAACCCCTTTTGAAGATTTCCACCATTTCTGCAAATTTAACTCAAAACCCTTTATCGATTGAAGTCCTCTGGTCTTTTTGTTCATCTTCAGGAAGAACCCAGGTTGCAGAAGTTGAGGAAATTCATTTTGTTTCACTAGAAATCAAAGCAATAAGAGCCAATTTAAGCAAAAATTCTTCAGTTTCATCCATTAATTTATCCCCCAATTTGTAAGGCTGACACCGGTTTCGTTTGATTCCACTCTTCAAGCTCGTACTCACCAAGCAATCAATACCTTCGCTATTGGTGTTGAGGTTATAGCACTTGCCTTTGAAAATCAACGGATCTTAGAAGAAAATAATAGAGATAAATCGAGAAATTTGAAACAAAACCAACGGAAAAACACTTGCATGGAAGATTGGAGATAAAAATCCAAATGGAGAAAGCTAAAGAGAGATCCGGTGGTTTGAGGTTAAGGAGTTGCTAGGGTTTCAGAGAGTTGGGAGGGACGAGAGATGTGAGAGAAACGTGAGAGGGAAGAGTGAAAGACGACTGGAAGGAAAGCGTGAAAGTCGGTGATATATTAAATCACTGTTTTCAAGTCAGGGTAAATGGATATTTATAATTTTATATGCTTTGTACACTTGTATATATTCATATCTTTGGTAAATGAATAGAGTATTCTGATTCTTTCTCAAACTAAGAGTTTTAGATGGTATCAGAGCCCTCTAAACAAACTTAGGATTTTGTGAACTATAGGGTTCGAGAATTTAGAATTTGTTTGTGATACGCTTAGGGTTTTGTGGAGAGGTGAGTTTACACTTTTGCTCACAGTAGCCTGTCTTTTGGTTCGTTCGCCGCGTTACACGCATCACCCGCAAAAAAAAAAAAAAAAAAGAGGCTATTTTTCGACACCACCCAATCCGTCGAGGAGCCCAGCTGCCGATCTACAAAACCCCAAAGTCCGGATCCCATCTGACCAGCGCGTGAGGCTCACGCGCTGATTGTTCTTCTTTGCCATTCGTCCACGCGCCGACGCGTGTAGGCGTGTGCGCCATTGATTTTGGTTCGTCTTCTGTCGGTTTCCTCTGTTTTATTTACTTTTTTTTGTGGTGTGTTTATTTGGGATATATAGATATACTCACTTCTTGTAAAGACATCTCTTTGGTAAACTAGAGTTTGATTCTCTGCTGTCGATGTCTATTTTTTGAGGTAATGGATGATAAGAAACCATCAGTCATGTCTGAGATTGTTCCTATGGTGTCAAAAGTAACTAAACACAAGTTGAATGGATCCAACTACTATTCATGGAAATCAAATGTTCGCCACTTTATTAGGAGCATGGAGATGGATGATCACATCACAGAAGAGCCACCGATTGATGCTAACAAGAAGATTTGGTGGCGGGACGATTCAAGAATGCTTCTACAAATCAAGAATTCTATTGACCGTGAAATTGTTGAACTAGTAAATCACTGCAAATCAGTCAAGTAACTATTGGAATATTTGGAATTCCTTTATTTAGGGAAAGAGAATATTAATATAGTGTTTGATGTTTGTAAGACTTTATATCAACCTGATCAAGGAGAAAAATCTCTTACAAGCTACTTTATGGAGGTTAAAAATACATGCGCGGAATTCAATGCCTTGATGTCAATTAGCACAGATCCAAAAGTTCTAATGACTCAACGTGAAAAGTTGTTTATCATGAGCTTTTTAGTAGGTCTTGCACCTAAATATGAGATGGCCAAAGATCAAGTGTTGTCAAGCTCAAATATCTCATCGTTGGAAGAAGCTTACACTCGAATACTTCGTACTAAAAAGACACAAGCAGTTACGTCATCTATTTCTAGTAGTGCTTTGATTGGACGCACAAATGATTATAGAGGTAATAAATGGATCAAATCAAATAGCTCCAAAGGTCATCCCAATAACCAAAGATCAAATCCAGGAGGTGTTGTTTCCTATTATTGTCATAAACCTAGCCATACGAAGCGTGAATGCAGAAAATTGCTAAATATGGGTCAAAGGATGCCATCACCCTCTGCACATGTCGCCTCTACTCCTGATAATCTTGACAAGTCAATTACCATTTCTGCAAAGGAGTTTGCTAAATTTCACCAGTATCAAGAGTCATTAAGGGCATCATCTTCTACTCCCATTACGGCCATCGCAGAGACAGGTAACATTTCTAAATGCCTTCTTTCCTCCACGTCAAAATGGGTCATTGACTCTGGCACTACAAACCATATGACAGGTAACCCCAGTTTATTCTCTAACCTTTGTACATCTACCTCTTCACTTAATGTCACTATAGTTGATGGAACCTCCACTCCTGTTTTAGGATCAGGAACCGTCCATCTTACTGAATCAATTTCTTTGTCATCAGTTTTAAATTTACCACATTTCTCGTTTAATTTGATTTCGGTCAATAAACTCACTCGTCATCTTCATTGTTGTGTCTCATTTTTTCCTGGTTATTGCTTATTTCAAGATCTTACGATGAAACAGACTATTGGTAAAGAGCGTGAATTTGGAGGTCTTTACATCTTTGAACCACAAACACCTACGACCATCACATGCTCAAGTGTGTTGTCTCCCTTTGAAGAACATTGTCATTTGGGTCATCCGTCTATCTTTGTGTTGAAGAGTCTTCGTCCACAACTTCAACATTTGTCTTCTGTGAGTCATGTCAGTTTGCTAAATTCCATCGTTTGAGTTTGTATCCTCGAGTCAATAAACGAGCTAGTGCTCCTTTTGAATTAGTCCATTCTGATGTTTGGGGTCCATGTCCTGTTGAGTCTAACGGAGGGTTTAGGTATTTTGTTACATTTTTCGATGACTATTCTCGTGTTACGTGGTTATATTAAATGAAAAGTCGTTCTGAGTTACTTTCTCATTTTCATAACTTCCATGCTGAAATCCAAACTCAATTAAGTGGTGCTCTTAAAATTCTACGGAGTGATAATGTTAAGGAATATTTCTCTCATACATTCAAGTCTTATTTAGATGCCCATGACATTCTTCATCAATCTTCTTGTGTCGATACTCCATCTCAAAATGGGGTTGTAGAATGAAAGAATCGCCATCTCCTTGAGACAGCCAGAGCTTTGATGTTTCATATGCATGTTCCAAAATCTTTTTGAGTTGATGTTGTTTCCACAGCTTGTTTCTTAATAAATCGCATGCTCTCTTCCATTTTTAAGGGTGAGATACCTTTTCGTACTTTATGCCCCAAGCAACATTTGTTTCCCATTCCACCCAAAATATTTGGTTGTACCTGCTTTGTTTGGGATGTTTGGCCTCAGCATACCAAGCTGGATCCAAAGTCCTTAAAATGTATTTTCCTTGGTTATTCCCGTGTCCAAAAGGGGTATCGGTGTTATTGTCCTAGTCTAAATAAATATTTCGTCTCCCCTGATATCATGTTTTTTGAACATACCCCATTTTTTTCATCACATTCTTTCTCTTCGAATAAGAGTCAGGGGGAGCATAAGGAATTAGAGGATGATTTCCTTGTCTACACAGTTATTTCTCCTTCCGATCCTTTTCCTGATTCATTTCTACCGGTGGCCATCTCTACTCTTCCACCCATCGTTAAGGTCTATACTCGACGACAACCTCCTTCAGTTTCATGCCATTTACCAGAGTCTTCTTCGTCATTGGTTCCAGAAACGAGTGATGATCTTCCTATTGCTCTTCGTAAAGGTAAACGTACATGTGCTCATCTTATTTCCTCTTTTGTTTCATATAACCATTTTTCGCCTTCCACATGTTCATTCATTGCATCCTTAGAGTCTATATCCATCCCCAAAACTGTTCATGAGGCTTTGCCTTATCCTGGTTGGTGTGTTGCAATGGTGGAGGAGATGACTGCCTTAAATGATAATTGTACTTGGGATTTAGTTTCTCTCCCTGCAGGAAAGAAGGCTATCGGTTGCAAATGGGTGTATGCAGTTAAAGTAAATCCCGATGGTTCTGTTGCTCGGTTAAAAGCGCCCCTTGTAGCAAAAGGCTATGCACAAACTTATGGCATTGACTATGCTGATACTTTTTCTCTTGTAGCAAAAATGGCATCTATGAGGTTGTTTATTTCATTAGCTTCAATCAATTATTGGCCTTTACATCAGCTTGATATTAAAAATGCATTTCTTCATGGTGATTTTCAAGAGGAGGTATATATGGAGCAACCACCAGGGTTTGTTGCTCAAGGGGAGAATAGAATGGTGTGTCGCCTTCTTAAATCCTTGTATGGACTAAAGCAGAGCCCACGAGCTTGATTTTGAAAATTTAGTCAGATGATTGAAAGCTTTGGAATGCGAAAGAGCACGTTAGATCATTCAGTCTTTTTTAAGAGATTTGAGGGTGGTGTCATCTTGTTAGTCGTATATGTGGATGATATTGTGATTACTGATGATGATGCTTTAGGTATCAAGTCTCTAAAGACCTTTCTTCATAGTCAATTCCATACAAAAGATTTGGGCATGTTGAAATACTTCTTAGGAATTGAGGTAATAAGAAGCAAGAAAGGAATTCTATTATCACAAAGAAAATATGTACTTGACTTGTTGACTGAAACAAGAAAGCTAAGGGCTAAGCCATGTAGTACCCCAATGATGCCCAACTTACCACTCACAAAAGATGGAGAATTGCTAAAAGATCCCGAAAGATATAGGAGGTTAATGGGAAAACCTAAGTACCTTACAATGACTCGACCCGACATAGCCTATTCAATAAGTATTGTGAGTCAGTACATGTCATGTCCTACAGTTGATCATTGGGCTGCATTGGAACAGATTCTTTATTATCTAAAGGCTGCTCCCGGTCGTGGTTTATTATATAAGGATTATAGTCATACTAATATTGAATGTTTCTCAGACGCCGATTGGGTAAGATCTAAAGAAGACAGAAGATCAACTTCAGGGTATTGTGTTTTTGTTGGTGGTAATTTGATTTCTTGGAAGAGTAAGATGCAAAATGTGGTGTCACGTTCAAGTGCAGAATCAGAATATAGAGCAATGGCACAATCTATGTGTGAAGTGATTTGGATATATGAACTTCTAGTTGAGTTGAGATTTGAAATCATCACACCGACAAAGTTGTGGTGTGATAATCAAACAACACTTCATATTGCGTCTAATCTAGTATTTCATGAAAGGACTAAACATATTGAAGTTGATTGCCATTATGTACATGAGAAAATTCAACAAGGGTTGATATCTACAGGAAATGTGAAGACTGGACAACAATTAGGAGATATCTTCACGAAAGCATTGGATGGAAGATGTATAGATTATTTATGTAACAAGTTGAGCGTGATTAACATATATGCTCCAACTTGAGGGGGAGTGTTATAGTTTTATAGTTAAGGTTTTCCATTCTTGTAAATATTTTGTGATATTTTCCTTTTCTATGCTTTGTACACTTGTATATATTCATATATTTGGTGAATGAATAGAGTATTCTAATTCTGTCTCAAACCCAAGAGTTTTACAGGCTATAATAAATCGCTGAGATAGGAACTTAGGCCCAAACATTGAGTTGGGTTTAAAACTCAACTCATCTCATCTCATCTCATGTCAAGCCCCCAAACGCCCCTATAGTGCAACCTATAAAATAGATCCGGTTAAATGTAGGGTAAAAATTCACATGCATTCATTCAAATCATTTTTTCTTCTTGCACTTAAAAAGCTTATGAGAAGTCGGAATAATTTCAAAATGAGTATTACTAATAGTCAATCTCACATGTCTACACTTTAAAGAGGGGAAGCATTATACAAAGAGAAAACACCATACATCCACAATACAGGGAAGACACTCAAGTGCTTCAAAATGGTATTTACCCGAAATCATGTCTGATTAGCGGGGAGAGAATCTGCCATTGCAGTAATTTTCTTCTCTAGTTCGATTTTATTCGCTCCAACAAGTTTGTCGATTTGCTGACCTCCTTTGAGGAAGAAAAAGGTAGGTGTAGCTTTGATATCCCAGGAAGTGCTGAAGTCCTGCAAAAACGTCAAAGCATGCATGCTGATAAATGTTGTAGGCCAAACAGACTGAACCTATAACACATATAATTATCATCTTAATGCCACATCTAATGAAGAAGTGAATGTGGAAGGGCAGGAAAGGGAATTAAATCAAAATGAGAAGCATAGACAAGCTTCAATTCAGTAAAGTTCTAAGAGGCACTCCATAACAGCAGAATAAAAGAACCATTAAGGAATATTATCAGACCACCTGCTCTACCAATATGCCCATAACTAGCTACTTTACCATACCCCACCCCCAAACACACACACACACCCACCCCACCACAAGAAAGAAAAGAAAACTTCTATGTCAATGAAATGAAGCAGTTAGCAGCCAACCAATCAAAGATAATTTGAGTTCAACGTCTCAACAGTTTGGATGAATGAGTAAAAAGAGTCAACAAAGTCTTCCATAAACGATATTGTACTTCACTACTCACGGTTAATTCATCAACATCAACTACTAGGAACATCAAAGAGGGGTGTTTCTCTGACAATTCACTGTAGAATGGAGCAACCATCTTGCAAGGACCACACCATGTTGCACTGAAGTTCGCTATCACCTGTCGATGAATAATCTCGATTATGGAAGGATTAAATGTATTGTCTATAAAATAAATATGCTGAAAGTGGGTAAAGGAACACAAGCAGGAATTGAATGAGATGAGCATATATAGAACTTTGATAGAGGGTTTTCATTACCAAAAGCAGGGGAGAATCATGGCGGCCTCCCTTGTATATAAGTAAGCAATAAAATAAAGGCACGACACAAAGTAAACTATTTATTAAATCCTTTGTATTCTTCCAATTCTATCGGATAACTAAAGAATGTAAAATTAGTATGTTCTCCTGAGAATGCTCAAATGATTAAAACAAAATTCAAAAAGAAAACTACTGATTCCCTCAGTTAATTTAATGATCAAGATGGAAATTTGAATGCAGATAGATCTTCAATGATTCTCATTACCACATAACCACATAATTAAATAAATAAAAAGATCTTAAATGATTCCCATGTTGGTGAGCACTGCAGTAACAGGTCCAACTGTTTTGTCCTTACAACTATATTTCTCAAGTTAAAACCTTAATCCATGAAGCACGCCATACCATCCAACTCGCCTGTCATCAAAGGCTTATTTAGCTATTTAAATCACCTATGTGAAGTTCCTACCAAGTTAAGCACCATCCAACTCTGGGACATCGATACTTGGAAAACAAAGCATGATAATGAACAAAGTCGACGAAGCAAGAACAATGGTGCCTTAAGATTATGAGGAAAGCAGAATAGGCATCAAAATAACTGCATTAGTGCATGAGTTTCTTTCTCCTACTACTTTGGTTTCTGATAAACAGGCCTGATTATTAATCTATGAGCTAATCTAGAAACAAGAGCAGGGCTTAAGTTGCAGCGACTACATAGCTCGGAAACTGAATATTTTAATTTTCTCAATTGATCCTCTTTACTTTGCTGAATTGATCAAACAAACTAAATAAAATACTGCCTATCTATAACTCAAGAATATAGACTAATGAAAATCTTACAATTTTGCCACCCGTATTAGCTTCTTCCAACTTCTGGTCCCAAGCATCTTTGGTTGTGATGAGATGCACATTTCCAGCAGCAAACTCAACATGATGCTCAGATTCATCATCTCTGGTTTCGGACTAGAAACAGGGGACATAATCACTTCCAAGTTAGACGAATGTTAACGATCACATAAAACAGGCAGCAAGCCAGAATGTCAGCAACGAGAATCTTTTTTCTTCCCCTTCACATATTTATACAACTATCACCAAGTTTCTCAACATATGGTTTCTTTTATAGGATCATCAACACAAAATTACATAAAGACACGAGGAAAAAAAAGTGCAGATGCTGATAAGCTGATACAAACTCGGGTAGAATAAAAATTTTGGGGGCATTGCTGAAGTCAGGACTTGAATCATATATAAATAGCATTTTCTACAGTTATACATTTGCTGCCAAATATTCATTAAATAATAACCTTTGGTGTAATGCTAATGATGATAAAGCACCATCTTCACCAATATCCACACATAATTGAGGTGATAATTGAAGTAAAAGTTCTATTTTTTAAGCGACAAAGAAAAACCTTCAGAATATTATTTAGGCAATATAATATTGTTTAAAAAGATTGAAAGTTAATAAATCTAATTTACAAACCAAATATTCCAATTAACAGGCCAAGCAAACATATCTAGTCCTCTTTTGAACCACACAAAGCCAGGTCCTTGTCAGATTCTTTAGCCTGTTCATTTATAGTCCAAAGTTAATCATTCCCCCTTAAATCATCATTCGTCAATGTCAAATTCACATTCACATTCAAATATTCAAATTAACAGGCCAAACAAATATATCTAGTCCTCTTTTGAACCCCACAAAGCCAGGTCCTAGTCAGATTCTTTAGCCTGTCCATTTATAGTCCAAAGTTAATCATTCCCCCTTAAATCATCATTCGTCAATGTCAAATTCACATTCAAATATTCAAATTAACAGGCCAAACAAATATATCTAGTCCTCTTCTGAACCCCACAAAGCCAGGTCCTAGTCAGATTCTTTAGCCTGTTCATTTATACTCCAAAGTTAATCATTCCCCCTTAAATCATCATTCGTCAATGTCAAATTCACAACTTCAGCCTGGTTCATGTTTATCATGATTCAGATTCTATTAAGGTTTCACAATTACTTAAAGGAAGTTCCAGGTACAAATACCAACACAACACCAAAATCACAAACCACCGAAAAGTATTCAACTAACATCACTAGATTAAAAGTTCTATACGACTCTTACCTTACTAGCGCAAAGTCCCATTTGATGGTCCGAGTAAAGATTTTTGAAGTGTTTTACGTATCACAAGTTAACCTGAAGAAATGAAAAAATATCACTATAACCATACATTGTCAAGGGAAGAATCATAACTTCTAACTCATTTTCTATTGCAAATATTTCATATTCATAGATATGTTATAAATTCTGGGAAAGAGACATAAAAAACAGACTAGCTCTACTTTTGTCACAGTGACATTATTATAACCTTAACAGTCAAAACGCAAGGACCTCACTCCAGTCAATTTCAAAGTTCGTTAATCAACTAACAAATTGATAAGGACCAATGACCATATCATTCAAACTGACTTTAGACATGGTAAAGCAAGGAACCACGATTCCCTGAGTAAAGAAAAAGGAACTACAGCAGAAAGGAGCAGAATAAAATCATGGGCAGAAAACTTCTCAACTTTTCCCCAATTCTACGTTCGACAATAGATAGATACAAAATAGAATTGAAGAAGACGCAGTAACCCATCTCAATCAGATTCATAAACAAACCACTGACGAATAATTCAAATAGAGTAGAGCAAAATTCCATAGAAGAAACAGAAAATTACCCTCAAGAACCCCCGAATTGGAGCCTCGAGTCAATTCAGTAGTCCGCGGAGGGACGATGGCATCAAGAAATCGTGGAGAAAAAAAAAACCCACAAGGGGTTCGTTGAAGAAAATTGATTTTGGAGCAAAGCAATCGGAAAATGGTGAAATCGGAGGGGATAAAACGACGGGACTGAACCCGAAATACTGTAGGTTAACGGCGATGATCGGAAAACTTGGGAATTGAAAATTTTGAAGGATCTGTATTTCAGTTTCTTTCACAAATTTGGAACTGGAAAAGGGAATTTGCCCTAGATTTTGGATTTTGACCTTTCTTCGAGTTCAAAGACGCGTTGGCTGTGGTAAAAATGGAGACTTTGAATTTCATACAAAAATGTAAAAGAAAATAACGAAAAACAAACACAAAATCATAGACAGACGCGAAAACAATTTTTAAAGAGAGAAAAAAAAATGTTGGTTGTAATGTCGATTGTGATTTCAGATTTGGTATTTTGCTAATAGTTCGGTACAAAGATTTAAAGAAAATATATAGTTTTTTTTTTAACAACATAAAAATTATAGTATTGTTTTTAAATATAGAAAAATGAACCAAAATATTTATAAAATATAATAATTTAGAACTATCAATTATAGATGCTGTCAACATTTGAAATATTTTCAACAGTTTTGCCATTTAAAATAATTTTTCAAAATAATAATTGGTAAAGTCTAGTTATGGGTTTTATTTTTATTTTATTTTTGGTATCTTTTTTTTAGAAGGGTTGTCAGGGGTTGTTTGTGGCGCTAAGTTGAGATAAGATGTCTGGAGTTCATATGTTTGTGAAGTTTATATATCTGTGGAGTTCATATGTCTGTATTTGGGGTACAAAATTATTTGATCTGAGTTCATATGTCTGTGTTTGGGGTGTAGAGTTATTTGGTATGAGTTCATATGTCTAATGCAGAGTTGAGTTGATATGTTTCGGTATTTGATGCAGTTTTTTGAACTCTAAATAATATGCTTTTATGACTACTATTTTTATTTTGAAACTTTTTTATTCAATAATTTCATTCATCTTTATTTGAATAAAATATGGATTGCAATTTTTTTTCTTTGAATTTTTAAAACTTTTCTTTCTTTCTTTCTTTCATTTTTGGGCAATGAACAACAATTAACCCATTACATTTCTTGTAGAAATATGGTTAAATAAAACGAGAAACTAAAACAAAATCAAAACTATTGATTCTAGCTAATTTTTCTCCAAGAATTTCATTATCAACTTCTTCTTTTTCTTTTTTTGTCTATATTTTTACTTAATTTTTTAAATTAAATCCCCCTCATCATCGTAACAGCCAATGGAATGTTACCACATTTCTTCAACAGTTTCACTTTCATTTCCTCTAAATTTGGAGGATCATCAGAGAACAAATCTCTATTTTTCACTAATTCTTGCTAGAAAATGTTTCAAGAATTTTTTTTTTTCAATTTATGTTTTTTTTTTTGTTATATGCTACATACTTTTCAACTACATACATATGTTTTGTCTAAATATTCTTAACACTCATGTGATATGTGAATTCATTACGTATAAATATTGCACTTAATGTTGACAAAATAATATTTTTTATATAATCAACAACCCTACAACATACTTTAACAGTCATCAGTCTTATAATAGTCGGAAGTGGTTGTTGAAGTTGATTATCGAAGATGATTTTCGCTGGAATTTGTAGTTAGAGGTGGTTGCCAGAGCCTGGAGTTGGTCACATGAAGGTGTATTGGAGTTGGTTGTTGAAGTTTATCATTGGAGGTGGTTTTCTAATCCTGGAGTTGGTCGAATGAAAGTGGTCGTCGAAGTTGATCATCGAAGATGATTTTTGCTGGAGATTGTAGTTAGAGGTGACTAGTGGAGCCAAAAGTTAGTCGCATGAAAGTGGTATTAGAGTTGATTGTCGGAGTTTATCGTCGAAGGTGGTTGTCGAAGCCTCGAGTTGGTTATCAGAGTTACTCGCTCAAAGGTGATCATCGAAGGTGGTTTTCATTAGAGTTTGTAGTCAGAGGTGGTTGTTGGAGCCTAAGAAGGTGATTGTCGGAGTTGGTCATCGGAGTTTGTTGTCAAAGCCATTTGGTCGTTGGAGTTGGTAGCATGAAGGTGGTCGTCGGAGTTGGGTCACCGGAGGTGGCTGTCGGAGGCCAGAATTGATTGTCGGAATTGGTCGGTAGAGCTGTCATCGGAGGTGGTTGTCGGAATCCAAATTTCATCGTCGAAATTACCATCAGAGGTGGTTGTTGGAGCCCGAGTTGGTCGCAGGAGTTGTTATCAGAGGTGGTCGTCAAAGTCTGGAGTTTGTCGTCGTAGTTGTCATTAAATGTGGTTGTCAGAGTTCAAAGTTGTTTGCCAGAGTTGTCATTGGAGGTGGTTGTCGGAGTCCGGAGTTAGTTCTTGAAGTGTGATAGTGGTCGATGGGTGGAGTCATTGAAAACATGGGAAGAAGGGAGAGTTAGGGTGAGTTGGTAAAATATACCAACTCAACTCCACCAACATTTAAAGTTGGTGGGCCAAACAATGAATTGGTATATTATACCAACTCAACTCAACTTATGTTGATGAGTCAAACACCTCCTAAGAACTTTTTCTTCCTATCTTCAAGAAAAAAAATGATGATGATGATAATAAATGATTATGTGTAGATAACGATCCAACTTTCTAAGACTTCCTGTTCCAACTGAAATTATTACTATATACATGCTAACTCAAAAGCAAAAACAACTTAATAATTTAATTTAATTTAAATTTTTAAATGAGTGTGAAAATAGAATTTTAGTTCAGGGTCCCAAAGAATACATTTACTTGAAGAAAAATCAATAAGAGCCAAAATTATTAGTTTCAAAACTTAAATCAAATACTAAAGTTGTTTCAATCGCATGAAATGTATGTAAAATGTGATTTCACTAGTCCTAAGGCACCATCAACATACCACTTTGTTATGCCCTCAACACGTTATTGTCTCTTACTAGGAAAAACTATTCATGAAAAATGTGGATAGCATTAAAAGTATTCAGTAAATAACTCTACTATTGGTGTTAGGCTATGTAATCACATGCAACTGAAATTGTATCAAATCAAAAGGGTGCTTGGGGTATTGATATGGGTTGAGTTGAGTTATGTTTTCAACCTAACTTGATGTTTGGCTTACGAAACTTCACAAATCATAGTTTAATAAACTCAACTCCACCAACTTTAATATTGTTCACTATTGAAGTTTACACATTTATTGAGGAACTTCATCTTTCTCTCTTACTTCCTTCATCCCTCTAATATTTCTAATGGCTTCACCTTCTACCCACTGCCCACAACCAACTCCAACAACAATAATTGTCAGCAACATGCTCCGACGACCACCTCTAACTAGCACTTTCAATGCTCAACTCTGACGAAAACCATCATCATGCGACTACTATCGTCTCACTCTAACGACATGCTTCAATAACTACCTTTGTCAGCCAAACTCTAACAACAAACCACAACGAAAATCACCTCTAACAACTACTCTAACGAAATCATCTCCAACAACCTCCTCAACGTCCAACTTCGTGCAACTACCTTCAACGCCAACTTCGACGATCATCTCTGGTGACCAACTCCAACCACCAATTCTATTGATCACCTTTAACGACTAACTTAATGATCAACTCAGCTGACATTATAAAAAAAAAAAAAATGAAAATTTTGGTAGGTGAAAGTGTTTATTTTACAATATGTGGGGTGAGAAATTTGAACCTCTGACTTCAAGATTGATAGTAAGACACTATGCAAGTTGAGATATGCTCATTTTAGCTCGATGAAAGTGTTTTTAAATACAAAATTGAAATTATTAATTCATATTGTTTAATAGTTATCTTATATAGTAATTTAACATTAATAGAAATATTTTGTGCATATAGCCAAATAAACAAACTTGTGTATATAAACACTTTCAAAAAATATAACCAAACACACATATGTATTTTATGTTTTATGTATATTACACTCTTACCTTCCACTAGTCCGAAAGTATATTATAATTTATTTATTTATATGAAACAAGACTATATTATGTTTACCTTAAGTACAATGGTCGTAAAGATTGTAAAAATATATGTGAAGATTTTAAGTTGACATATCAATTGAGTGTCAGAAATTGGGAAAAACATATGTCAAATTGAAGGTTTTTTTTTTTTTTTAAAAAAAAGCCAAAATAGAGAGAGAAAAAGAAAATAAAAGGAAAGAAAAAGAAAAAGAAAATCATACATTTTTAGATTACAAAAAATTGCACTATATATCATTGGCTTAATAACTCAATACTGTACCTTAAATATAAACTTCTTAACTTAAGACTAAACAACTCTGCACCTCAAATATATACACCCTAACTCTATGACATATTAACTTTAGACAACAAAACTCAATTCAACACCCAACCCTTAAATGTGCTATGGTGTTGGTTGCACACCTGCATTGTGTAAAGACCTAGTTTATTTTTCCTTGGTAAAAACAAATGTTAATTTAAAAGTAAAGAGTAAAAAGAGGGAGCTTCAAGGGCAATAAAAAGGAATATTTGTAAGATGTAGGATATAAAATAATGGAAATTGAGTACCATCAAACCCCATTGGTGGAGGTTGTGTTAGGTGGTGGAGATAGAGTGATCCACATGGGAGAAGAAGATTATATTTTTAAAAAAAAAAAAAAATAGTAGTAAACAACAAAAGAAGAAGATGAAAGGTGGAAGAGAAGAGTTCTTTATATAGGTGACCCTTTTCAAAGTGTTGATTGAAGACTCATTCTCCCATCAATTCTAACTTTCTACTTACGTCACATTCTATAACATTAGAGATGATCATATCTATCTTAGCACTAACGCAATGGTCATCTTTATCGTGAACTTCATTTTCTCCTCATTTTTTTCAAAGTTTGTTATGTTTTTGAGTGAGAAAAATAAGATCACAATAGAAATGGATTGCATTAGGGGTACACATGGTCATCTCTAACACGATACGTTAGAATGTGTACAATTAGTTTGTGTTGTTTTCCTTAATTTCCTCCCAATTTGTTGTCTTTGGGTAAAAAAAAAAAAATAGAGATCAAGATAGGGATAGCCATTGCGTTAGGGCTACCATAGATATGAACATCCCTAATGCAATACATTATAAAAAAGTGCCAGTGAGGTCTGATGTAAGCATAAAGTTAGTATTCATACACTTATGGGAGGTAAGTCATTAATTATAAACACGCTTCGAAAAAGGTCATCCGTATAAAAACCTCGGAGAGGAAAAAGGTTGATGCAAAAAGAGGAAATTGGACGTTCAAACTATAATTAGAAACTATTTTTAAGAATTTTGGTGTGTACATTACTTTGGTAAGTATTTTCTTGAATACTTTGGAGTTATTGGAGCTAGTAAAGAACTTTAATGAACTTATATGTATTAGTTTTGTTCATCTTGAGAGTTGAGTGGGATTTGATATTTTGCTTGGATTTCATTAGAGGTGTAGGGGTATGGAGTATGCTGGTTTGCTCCTAAAGTATGAAGGAATGAAAAGAGAATTAAAATAATGTAGGTTGCTTGTTGTGGTTATCCTTCCCTTTAGGGAAAAAAAAAACTAAATCTCAAGGTCATGGGAGTGTGTAGAGAGAAAGTGGAAGGAAGAAAAAGGGAGTGTGAGACATTGTCCCTTATGTGGCAATTATGGGAGTATGAAAATTGTATGTCAAATCAGAGCATGCTTTTTAAAAACAAATAGAGATCTGGTCCACTAACATTATTGTAGAGGGTCCACTCATATTGATGAAGACAATTCTATATACTTTGAATAAAAAGAGTATAATTTTCTCATGTAAAATAGATAAGTGACAAGCTCATCTTTAGAAGAAATGAACTTATTTCGGAAATTATAAAAGAAAATCTTTATTTCAAGAATTAAAACTACAATATTGCAATAATACGTTTCATAAATATTATAATAACCTCTACACAAGATTGACATAGATCATTGAAAGTTTGGAGTATCTCATTTGCAATTGTGAGATTGAGCATGAGATCCATGTGATTTAGAATTGTGACATAAAGTTAAAAGATCTAAAAGTCTTCGATCTTCTATTTACAATCTTTATGAACACGTATAATACACGTAAAAATGTCAAAACTTTAACTTCAAGCTTTAAAATACTATTTTATTGTCTAAAACTTAACTACCATTCAAATATAGTATATAACATATATAAATGTATTGTGAATTTGAGGAGCACAATGGCGCATAATGAGAACACAGATATGGAGAAAATATAAAATAATAATAATATATAATAAAATAATAAAGAATAGATTTCTCCACTTTCTTCAATCTTTTTGGATTGATCATCAATATGTGTGGTTCTCTTAAAACCCACAAAATGCCACTATTTATAGGCAATTTGGCAAGTAGGAGATGAATTACATGGACACTAATAGTGTCTAATCTTGAGACACATGGACAACACATGGGGTAATAGATAAGTGACACATGGGCAAAGAACACTAATAATGGGCATCTTCTACATTACACCTAAATTAACATATTTATAATATCTCCCTTAAATGTCCACTGTATATAAGATATGTATCGTAAAACCTTTACTAGGAAAAAAACCCACTGGAAAAAAATCCTAGTGAAGGAAAAAAAAAGTACATATTTCATATAATCTAATACTCTTAAAAAGTATATTTACTCTCCCTCATGGAAACATCACTTAAGATCTCTGAGTCGCCACATCCCGATGTTGTCCACCAATTTTTCAAAGGTTGTGGTAGGTAATGTAGGTAAATAAGTCGGTCAGGTTATCTTTCGAATAAATTTGTTGTACAGTAATGTAACCATTTTCTTCAAAATCATGAGTATAAAAAAGCTTCGATGAAATATGATTTGTTCTATCTCCTTTAATATATCCTTCTTTGATTTGGGATATGCATGTTGTGTTGTCTTCATATAATATCGTTGGAAGATTTTTATTGGAAGACAAATCATATGTTCTACAAATATGCTGAGTCATCGATCTTAACCATACACATTCTCGACTTGCCTCGTGAATTACAAGAATTTTAGCATGATTTGAAGAAGTAGTTGTTATGGTCTGTTTCGTCGATCGCTATGATATAGCAATTCTTCCACATGTGAACAGATAACTTGTTTGAAATCTAGTTTTATGTGGATCAGATAAATATTCAGAATCTGCATAACCAACTAGATCAAAATTTGATTTATTTGAAAAAAAATATCCCATGTGGATCGTTCATCGGAAATAACAGAGTATATGCTTAATTCCATTCCAATGTCTTTTTGTTGAAGAAGAACTATATCTTGCTAATAAATTAACTGAAAATGCAATATTTGGTCTTGTATTATTAACAAGATATATGATTGCACTAATTGCGCTAAGATATGGTACTTCAAGATCAAGAAGTTCTTCATTATCATCTTGAGGTCAAAATATATCTTTCTTCACATCTAGTGAACAAACTTCCATTAGAATGTTCAATGGATGTGCTTTGTCCATTTAAAATCTTTTCAAAACTTTTCTGTCAAAATGGTACCAGCACGCAGCGGAAGCGACGATGATCGATAAGCACTCTAATTGATTAATTTTGGCAAAAACGAAAGCATGCTCAAGTGGAATTTAATGGGTTTCAAGATATACTTTTGAAGAACCGTTGAAATCTTGATTTTCAGCTGCTAATTCCTCCAAATCTTTGTGCAGACCACCACAAGATCTTCCCTACTATTCTTTTGGTACTCTAGAATGAGTTGTGAGACTCAAAATAAACTGGAATCAAAGGGAATTTGGAGAATGCTCACAGCAGCAACCCAATGAAGAATACATTCTTCAACCAAATTTTCAACGAAAATTCTATCGGTTGCCTTACTTCAACTTCACTCCAATCTCTTCAATATATTGCAGACTATCATGCAAAGAGATTTGCTGCATGGGATGCAACTCATGCTTGGAGTAAATGAAGCTTGAAGATGGTGGATTGTTTGTGAGCAACTTGAAGATGAAGTTGAAAAATCACATTTTTCTTTTTGTGTAATTTCTATTTCCAAAATTCAATTTTGATTTTAAAATCATATTTTGATTTCTAAAATAAAAAATTATTAATTTTATTAATTTCTTAAATTAATTTCTAATAAAATTAATAAATAATTATTTAAACAATTTAAATAATTCTAATTAATTTAATATCAAATATTAAATTAATTTTACACAATTCCATCTTCATATATTTAAATTATATATATATATATATATAATTTAATATTATCCAATTCCGTTTGATTCTAATTTGAACGTTCAAATTAACTTATCACGCTACTCTAGAGCTAATCCATTTCCGAGCTAATAAGGGGATCTCGTGGGCCTACAGATCATGGGCTCCAACGATTAATCGGCTAAACTCATTAGACCGATCTAACCGTCATTCGTTAACTAATGGGTCACTCCACTAAAGCCTATAGTTGAATTCTACTCGATATAACCATGATTAGTAAGTCAACCCTTCACAGGTTGTCCGTAATAACAGTTGGTCGAATCTCTATTTTACCCCTAAAATTACCTTTTGTTCCTTAAGTTCCCCATTGATCCCCTATTGAACAATTGTTTTGTGATCCAATCAACAAAATCGAATCCCTCTCGAGCTAGTGAGAGGGCGGGACCCCTTGTTCAAGACCCAGAATCAACACTTAAGGGAACAACCTTCCTACTATCCCTAAAAACGGATAGAAGTGAATTCCGTCTTGCACCCTATGTCCTCAGCTATCTATTCAGTCTTATCCCTAAAATTGGAGGTTATTGAGCCGGCGTTGTTGAGCCAACCCTCACCCATGCAAATCTAAGGATAATCCCAATAAACGGGAGTTCATAGTTAACTCAGGATTAAGGTCAAGTTACCTAGGTCATCGCTTTGAAATAGTTAGTCTTAAATAGTAAACAACGTTATAAAGTAAGAGTGACTGATTTCGTAGTCCGATCTTGTAGAAACCCTTTTGCACAAGGACATCCTCACTTCTCATGCCCAATATGAACGAATTAGGATCACTTCGTTTGTAGCACTTTACAACTCTTTGTAACAACTACAGAGCAGGCTGCATCCAATAGCATTACCAGAATAAAGTACCCAATCTTATTTATATACTATAGATCATTTTGACTATTTACTCGAACTTGATCCGCCTTTATGTCTCCACATAAAGTTCAAGTACTCATTTAATAGTCAAGTGACTTTTAGGTTTATTGGATTTCTAATAAGCAAAACATCTATTCAATAACACCTTATTGAATTTTCAGAATAAGTTCTATTGTTTCAACCACGAGTTTTAGGACATAAAACCCAACATTTTCTTGTATAAATTGATTGATGAACAAATATCTTATTTGCTAAATGCTCAATTTGCAAGCCAAGGAAAAAATTTATTTTTCTGAGATCTTTCATCTCAAACTCTTTCTAAAGATATTCTATTGCCATTGGAAGCTCTTTGAAAGTCCCAATTATATTTCAGTCATCAACAGATACAGTTATAATAGCAAATCCTGACTATGATTTCTTTATAAACACATATGTACATATTGGATTGTTTTGATATCCTTCCTTTAACAAATATCCACTCAGGTGATTGTACCACATTCGCCCTAATTGTTTCAATCCATATAGCGATCTATATAACTTTATTGAATACAATTCCCGAGAATTTGATTTATGTGTTTCAAGTACATTAAATCCTTTTGAGATTCTCATATAAATATCATTATCAAGAGAACCATATAAATATGTTGTGACTACATCCATAAGATGCATATCCAGACTTTCATACACAGTCAGACTAATTAAATATCTTAGTGTAATTGCATATACTACCGGAGAACACGTCTCCTCATAATCAATACCAGGTTTTTGTGAAAAACCTTATACAACTAGTATTGCTTTATATATTGTGACCTCATTATTTTCATTTTTTTTCCTCACAAATACTCATTTGTATCCCACAAGTTTAACATCTTCTAGTGTTCGGACTACTGATCCAAAAACCCGACGTTTTAATAGCGAGTTTTGTTAGGATTGGTATTCTAATTCTCCCGAAGTCTCGTTGTTTTTGTAAAGCTACACATTGTTCAATGAATAAAATAAATGTTATTTAATTATGGCATTTACTCATATCCAATAAACAAAGCTCTTGGTTATCTTATGTGAACTTAAACATGTATATGTGACATACTAGTGGATCATGTCTTAAGTGATAACCTAAATCGGTCTGTAGTATAAGGATTAAGGTGGGATACCTGATCCTGGTGACACTACGGATACGGCTCGCTTTGTAGAGGTTTGCAAGTGTTATAAACTACTAACAGATGGTAGATCCTGACCATTCGTGTGGAGACGGATACGGCTCGCTTTGTGAAGGTTTGCAAGTGTTATAAACTTCATCAGATGGTAGATGACTCCTGACCATTCGTGTGAGACGTGGAATGAGGGTGTCTCATATAAAGAGTTTGTATAAGACCTGGACCACAGATGACTACTCTATGTTATACGCGTTGATACTAGAGACTTGCATCTCACCTAAACGAACATAGGTGACACGACCTCAATCTTGAGTGTTTTGTGAACTCCTACCTTTGAGGACGGTCCTTTGATTAGTATGGGTAAGTGGCCAGATTTCCAACTCAACATGCCTATCCTTTTGGGGACTTGTCTGATCTGGGAGCTGGGAACTCAATCCACATTATAGAATTCACTCCTTTTCCGAAGCAGGGATAAGTAGAGAGATTGCTCCCTTAAGAGCTGATTCTGGGGCTTGAACATAGTGGCCACAGCTTCTCTTTAGAAGAGAAGACTCAGTCATAATAGGACTATGATTATGTTCATTAGAGGATCAGTGATACTTAAGGAGAAACAGATGTAACTACAGGGCATAACGGTTAATTAGCCCAACGTACTTACGAGCGATCTGTGAAGGGGGGTCGCACTATTGATTGGTTAAAATGGACACATAATATATCTGTAGTAAGGAGAGTTCAGCTACCGGTCTTTAGAGGAATGCCTAGCAGTTAACGGATGGTGGATCCGTGACTAAAGAGTTTAGTCAGTTATTCACGTATCGTTGGAGCTTCGGATCTATAGGTCCATGAAGTCCCTTGGTAGCTTGGATTCTGTTGAGAATCAGTTCCTGGTGTTGATTTAAAATGTTCAAATTGACAAGAGATATTTTGATTATACATGATAATATCGGTATGATGTATAAGATACATCTAGTGGGGGATTGATGTAAATGAGATTAACATTAAGTACATGGAATAAAAAAAGAACTATGGTTTATATGTTCTATAAGATGAATAGTAAAACTATAGGTTATAAATATAGTATGATAAGTTGGTTATCATTATTGTTATAATAATATTAATTATTAGATAATTAATACTTTTTCTTTTAAATAACCAAAGTAGTAGGTGATCATTGGATCATGGTAACCGTGGGTTTAAAAGGAAAGTGTTTCCTATTTTCAAAAAGAAAATTTTCAAAAAGTTTGAAAAAGAATTTTGAGTCATATCTCTCGGCGTGTAGAAACTCATGGTGGTCATCAAGTAAATACAGATTTACTAAACGACGACTGGGCAAACTAAATGGTCGTGCAGGTGCGAGCTAAACAATTGTGCAGTGTTTACTAAACGATCATATAGCTTTG
The DNA here is from genome assembly GCF_009727055.1 of Benincasa hispida. Classification (NCBI taxonomy): domain Eukaryota; kingdom Viridiplantae; phylum Streptophyta; class Magnoliopsida; order Cucurbitales; family Cucurbitaceae; genus Benincasa; species Benincasa hispida. The sequence continues at coordinate 48,962,716 of NC_052351.1, forward strand.
CTAGACGATCGTTGGCCCAAGGTAAACGATCGTGTAGAGTCTGTAGGTGACAAACCGAGCTAAATGATAGAGCTAAACGATTGCATAGCTTTTGTTAGACGATTGCATAGCTTTATCTAAATGATTGGGCATCGACCTATACGATAGGTCTCAGCTATCTCCCACTTGCCCAGTCGTGTACGCTGAGGACTAAGTCCGAACAGAGCCCACCCTCTGAATTCTCACATCGAGAATACCAAGGTCACCTTGTTGGAGGTGTCAGACTCAACTCGACACCGTCGAGGTTTTTTGGAGGTCGTTCATGGTGCTGTGGAGGCCGTTCGTGTCGCTGAGGACAAGCGTGGTGTTTGTTCGCTGTTATGGAGGAGATCATTGAGGACGAGTGCGAAGTGTGTTTGATCGATATGGCTACCCTAGAGGGGGTGAATAGGGTTTCATTAAACTTTTTTTCTAAATTAACCCAATTAAATTAATTAATACATTTTTAATAAATAATAAGAAAAATTCAATTTATGCAACAAATAAGATGACAAATAGTGTGATAATTTAATTCTATCAAATCTTAGCAAATAAATAAGAACAAAATAAAACATACAATAAATTGTTTAAATTAATTGCAAAAAAAAAAAAAGGAAAGAGTTAGAGAAGAAGACACTGTAATTTTTATAGTGGTTCGGTCAAACTCGACCTACTCCACTATACAAGCGCCTCTTGAGAATTTGAATAAAATCTTTCCGTCTCTTTCCACGGATTAGAGCCCAACCGTTACACCACCGCTCCTTTTACGATTTCAAGAGCAAACCCAATCCTTTGCACGGTTTAGGATCAAACCGTTACAAATATTGGTATTTTTTAAGAACACAATACAACTCTCACTAAAGTGGATTTACAAGTTTACGCACTCAACAAATTTATCCTCACAATACAATAACACTCTATCGAGAATAAGATTAAAAGAAAAAAAAATTGGAAGCTTAGAGAGAGCAACAATGGAAATTTTTTAAGTTTTGGAGGATTATGAAATGTAAAATTTATTCGTACAAAATTTGGAGAGGAATATGATTTATATAGAGATGGAAAAAATGTTTAGAAATCACAATTAATTTGAACCATTGGATTTTGGAAAAGAAAAATCAATGGTAGCGATTTTAAACTAAACTAGTCGTTAGATACAAACAAAATATAATATTAAATTCCTTTTCTTTTGAAATTCATTTTCTTTTTAAAATTAATCCAAAAAATAAAAAATATACCACGTGCAAAAACTAGCTGTTAGACATAAAATAATATCAAATTAATTTTCCTTTTAATTCATTTTCTTTTTACATCCATTTCTTTTTAAAGTCAATCCAAAAATAAAAAACATACCATGTGTAAAAAAAACTAGCCGTTAGATACAAACATAAAATAATATTAAATTTATTTTCCTTTTAATTTTTTCTATTTCATTTTTTTTAAATCAATCCAAAAATCAAAAGTCCATCATATGTTAATCTCTTAATGATCCACCATTCAACCAATATGCTGCCACATGTCTTGCAAATGGTCTGGTTATGCCACGTCATCCACCACGGTATTTTCTCTATAGACTTGTTTCGGTCATATCATCTTCGTTTTAGCTCCGATTTGAATGATTCAAGAGGTGTTGGAATCTTTGTTTCGAGCTCTACGCTATGGACATATTAAAACACTAAAATTTTCAGTAATTAAAATTTGAGTTTGTTATCATCAAAACATTGATTGATTAATTAATTAATTTGAGATTAAGGGCTAAAAAGCCAACAAAGTGTTCGTGTTGTGTTCGTGCGGTGTTGTGGTCGTGTAGATCGAGGGCTCGTGGTTTCTGTTGTTCGATCATAGTTGCACGTCGAAGCGTTGAGACGTTTCTGCCGATGTTCGTATAGAGTTTGATCTCTGTTCTTCTGTATTGTTCATGCTGTAATTTCTCTGTATAATTGTATAACTGTTTGTTTTGAAGTCGACTGTAAATGTATTGTTGATTCATGATTATAATTTAGAATAGTCTTGCTTCCGCTGCTCACGGAAATCTTGAGTTTCGATTTCCTTCAAGTTTAATTCTGCCTCAATTGCTTCTTTCCACTGAAGCCAGTCTTTTCTATGTCGACATTCTTCAACAGATTTTGGTTCATAATTCTCATTTTCAGATATAATATTAAAAGCAACAATATACGCAAAAATGTTGTCAATAACTACATAAGTTAATTGTAATGGCGAGTACTTATGATAAGATACTATTTTAATGCGTACAAGTGAGCTACATACAAAATAACATATCTCCATACAGATGTAGGAAACTTAGCTCTCATAAGTAATGGTCTAACAATTAACTACAAATGTTTTATGAATGATTTTGCTAGACCATTTTGTGTATGAACATGAGCTACAATATGTTCAACATTTATCCCAATTGACATACAATAATTATCAAAAGCTTGGGATGTAAATTCACCAGTATTATCAAGACGAATGATTTTAATTGTACAATTAGAAAATTGTGCTCTTAACTTAATTATTTGAGCAAGTAATCTTGAAAATGCAAGAATTCGACTTGATAATAAGCACATATATGACCATCTGTTAGATGCATCTATTAATACCATAAAATATCTAAATGGTCAACTTGGTAGGTTAATAGGTCCACATATATCACCATGAATTCGTTCTAAAAATGCAGGTGGTTCAGTCCCCACTTTGACTAGTGATGGTCTAATGATTAATTTGCTTTAAGAGTAAGTATCACATGATAATTCATTAGATTGAAAATTCTTCTGACTCCTCAATGGATGTTCATTTGAATTATCAATAATTCTTCTTATCATTATAGACCCTGGATGACCTAATCTATCATGCCAAATTGTAAATATGTCTGGATTCATGAACTTCAGGTTCATTATTGCATATGTTTCTGAAAGACTGTGAGGTCCGATGGGAAAGCATGGATCGTGTCCCAATTTTTAAATTTCACAGTGAATTAAAACACAAAAGAATATTATGCATTTTATCAAAAAAATTTACAGCATGCCTTTGAATTAAAAAGAAAGATTAGGGTTAGAATTTTACTAACCTTTGAAGAACCACATCTCCACGATAATTCTCCTCAATCCGATCACGTACCCTCGTCTTGGAATCTCAAACTGAACAAAAAAAAAAAAAAAAAACACAGCAAAACCAAACCAATTTAGACACCAACAGAAGTGAGCCTTCTGTATTCTCTTTAGGGGTTGAGAATTTACAGAAGATGTGGGCTCTGTTAATTTTTGGGAGAGGGAGAGGATTTTGAAAGGAGAGGAATTTTTTTTTCTGTATTGTTCTTGCTGGGAGATCAAGAAGCATAGAGGAGCTTGTGAAAACTTGCTGGGAGATCAAGAAGCATAAAGGAGCTTGTGAAAACTTCTACGAAGAAGATGAAAGAAAAACCGCTTGTTTTTTTCACCACCACATTTTTTTTAGAGCATTAAGGGGAGGGAAGTTGTAACTCCCCCCTTTAATTTATAATTAAAATTAAAATTAATCTAATTAATATATATAACTATATGTTATATCAAATATAACACATAGCCTATAGTTTACATTATATTGAATATAGTATAATCTATAGTTTTAAAACTCTCATAATTCATGGCATTTAATATAATCAAATTTATATTAAATTTAATTATATGAATCTCATCCATACTATTAGTATTTGAATCGTATTCAAATATTTAATTCATTTCAAAATAAACTTTATATTATAATGTATCAAATACATTATAGAAATTATATCACATATAATTAATTTAAATTGATTATATCATGTACAATTAATCTAAAATTAATTCTCAATAGTCCCTGTTGAGCTACAGAGGGAACCTTATGAACCTGTAGATTGAAGCTCAAATGGTACTTGAATAATTAATTAAACTCCTTTAATTAAATTACTCAACATTCATTAACTCTTGGTCACTCCATTAAAGATCTATAATTGCACTCTTCGCATTACATATATATTTATGTGTCTGTTGAATATAACCAATCGATAGTTCAATGATCCTTCATAAATTGCTCGTAAGTATATCTGAGCCAAAATTACCGTTTTGTCCCTATAGTTACATCTAACTCATTAAGTACCACTGATCCCTCTAATGAACAATAAGTCATAGTCCAACTATGACCAAACCCCTCTTGGGCCAAGAGAGGGTGTGGCGCCACATTGTTCAAGCCCCAAAATCAGCCCTTAAGAGAGCAATTTATCTACTTACCCAAACGTTAGGGAAGGAGTGAATTTCGTCTTGTGTAGTTGTGTTCTCAGCTCCTTAATTAGACAAATCCTCAAAATGGTAGGCTTATCAAATCAGCGATCTGACCACTCTCACCCATACAAATCAATGGACCGCCTTTATAGGCAGGATTTCACAACTCACTCAGGATTCAGGTCATGTCACATATGGTCATCCTGGTGAAATGTAAGTCTTTTTTATGAATGGTGTTATATAATGAGACTAGTCATTTCATGGTTCAATCTTATACAAACTCCTTTGTATAGAATACCTCCACTCACATATGCTCGATCATTTAGTAAACGACAGCCTATCGTATAGACTTAGCCACTCAATTTTGTAGCAACGATCAGCTGAGTGACTATCATATAGTAAACTCTACACAATCATTTATTTTCTGAACGTCATCACTTAGTGAAACTCTTTCACTTGATAGCTTGTTTCTGTGAGTACTTTTCGAATGAATTAACTTTTAATTTTAGGGAAATAATTTTTCTTTTATCTCACGGTTACCATAAAACTACCAATAACCTCCCACTCAATCGGTTATTAGAGAAAAATAAATTAATTATCAAATAATTAATATATTATAAAGAAATCTGATAACCAACTTATCATATTATATTTATAATTTATAGTTTTAATATTTTATCTCATGAAACATACAAACCATAGTTCTTTTTCTATTATATGGTATTTAATGTAAATCATATTTACATTAATCCCTTCAAGTAATGTATCTAATACATCACACCGATCATATCACATATAATCGAATTTTCTCTTGTTAATTTGAACGCTTCAAATCAACCCTAAACTCTGATTATTGAGCTACCAAGGGAACCTTATGGATCTGTAACCTCAAGCTTTACCATCCGTTAACTGTCGGACATTCCATTAAAGACCGACAGCTGCACTCTTCTCACTATATATATTTCTATGTCCATATTAACCAATCAACAGTGCGATAACCCTTCACAAATCGCTCATAAGTACAGTTAGGCCAATTTACCATTTACCCCTGTAGTTACATCTAACTTCTTAAGTACCACTTATTTCTTTAATGAACAATAAGTCATAGTCCTACTATGACTGGGTTCTCTCTTTCAAAGAAAGGGTGTGATCACTATATTCAAGACCCGGAATCAGCCCTTAAGGGAGCAATCTTTCTACTTACCCCTGCTTCGGGAAAGGAGTGAATTCCATCTTGTGTAACTGAGTTTCCAACTCCCTAATCAGAAAAATCCCCAAAAAGGTAGGCTTGTTGAGTTGGCAATCTGGCCACTCTCACCCTTACTAATCAAAGGATCACTCTCAAAGGTAGGATTTCCCAAAACACTTAGGATTAAGGTCATGTCACTTATGGTCGTTTTAGTGAGATGTAAGTATTAATTATCGACAGCATTATATAAAAAGACTAATTATCTCGTGGTCCGATCTTATACAAACTCTTTGTATAGGACACCCCCGTTCGCATGTCTCCATATGAATGGTCAGGATTAGACCATCTGTAGTAGTTTACAACACTTGTAAACGTCTACAAACTGGGTCGTATCCGTAGTATCACCAGGATAAAGTATCCCTCCTTTGTCCTTATACTACAGACCATTTAGGTTATTACTTAAGGCATGATCTACTTGTATATCTCATATACATACTTAAGTTTACATACAATAACCACGGATCTTTGTTATTGGATATGAGTAAACGTAAATAAAATAACTCTTATTTTATTAATAACAATGTGTACAAAGTTTACAAACTCGAGACTCCAGGAGAATTAGGACACCAATCCCAACATTTGGATCCTTATACTCTCCACCTCGATCAAATCGAAATGTTTTAATTGTTTTATTTAATGCATTTTCAACTTCAGCCTTATACTCCTTGAAAATTTCAAGGGCTTCAGACTTTTGTTGCACTAAATAAATATACTCATATCTAGAATAATCATTAGTAAAAGTGATGAAATATTCAAACCCTTTTCTTATCTTAACATTCATCGAACCATAGAGGTCTAAATGTACAAGTTCTAAAAGTTCTTTGGCCCTGTGACCTTTTCAATAAAAGATTTTTTAGTCATTTTTCCTTCAAGACATGACTCACACACAGGTAAAGAATTTTCTTCTAACTCGCTTAAAAGTCCATTCTTGATCAGTCTCTTAATTCTACTAAGATCTATGTATCTTAATCTTAAGTGCCAAAGATGGACATTTTCTTTAGGAGAAATTTTCTGTCTTTTATTATGAGTTACCACAGTTTTAAATAGTTCAGTATTTAAGAGAGTTTTAATTGCTAACGATCTTACCACATAAAGATTATCTACGAGATTTTTAGAATAAACATGTACTCTATTCTTATAAACAAACACTTTATTTACATTAAAATTTAAAGAGTATTTCTATTCAAGCAAACATTTTACAGAAATAAGGTTTCTTTTCAAGCCTAGAACCACATATACATTATCTAATAAAATATATGATTTTTGTAAACAATGTCGAAGTCCTCCCATTGTCATAGCTGAGACGACATGCCCAGTTCCTACACGCATCATCATTTCCTCAGCCTCTAATTACCACTAGGAACTAATTCTCTGAAGTGAATAACAAACATGGTTAGTGGCATCTAAATCTATTATCCAGGTCGAATCATCATTCTCCATTAAACAAGTCTGTAACACAAGTAAATTGCATTTACCTTACTTGGCCTTCTTCTTTTCTGCCAAGTACTTAGGACAATTCCTCTTCCAGTCTCCTTCTTGGTTACAATATAAAAAAATTCCCTTTGCACCTTTGGCCGTCTTGCCTTTCTAGGTAGCATCTGGTGGTTTAGCTTTCTCCTTTTCACCTTTCTTTTTCTTCTACATTTTGGTGCCAGAAGAGGAAGGCACAAACTTAGTTTCAGAGATCGAACCTCTGAAGAAATTTTTAGAGGACAAGATAACACTTCTCTCACTCTTCTGTTTCTTAACTTTCATCAAGGATTGGAAAATCTGCAGCTTATTGAGCTAAGTGGTCAGGTTGTAGTCAATCTTGTTCATAACAGCATTGCTACGAAACTATAGGAAACTTTCAGTTAAAGTTTCCAGGATGAATCTGACCTGACTGACTTCATCGATGACAGACCCATTCATCTCTGCCACGTTAAAGTGGACCATCATGTTGAGAACATATTTCCGAACAGATGCCCTCTCTTGTATACGGGCATTGAAGATGAATTTAAGAGCGTTATACCTGAGTTGTGTGAATGGTTGTCCGAACATTCCCCGTAGGGACTCCATGATCTCACGGATAGTGAGCATGGACTCATGCTTCTTGACCAAGACTTCAGAAAGTTTTTCCAAGATATACGCTCAGGCATTTTTATTTTCATTTATCCAGCGCTTATATGTCTCCCCAACGTTTCGAGCGGAGTTTTAAGCTGGGACTGGAGGACATTCCACCACAAAAACAAATCTCAAATCATCATGATCAGAACTGTATTAACAGTGTTTTCCCAGGTGATGTAATTATCGCCAAATAATTTTTCGTCGGCGAGCATATTTGACATTGCAAAAGTCATATTGAAAAATTATTGAAATATACAATTTATTTATAGTAGTAAACCATGTATTAGCCAGTTTGAAGCATTACCCAAATTGAAAAATCAATCAAATTTAGCAAAATAATTTAATGCACCCTATATGACATCTATTTTGCAATGATGATTTAGTGAGACAAAGTAAAAGTCATCATAGGGTGATGAGGTACCCCTTCACTTAAATGAGGTCATCTCAACCAATATACAGAACAACTCTTTGTTCCTGTAAATGTTAGTCAACATTGTTTGGTCCAGAAATTGTTAACTAGCTTAACATTTTCTTGTAAGTGTAACCCCTTATTTTAGATTATAGAGTTCCGCCCCAATGAGCCAACCGTAGGGGAAAACCGATTGGAGCAAAAACTAAAACAACCTATCTATTTTTAGAGTTTGAGTAAAGAGTCATGCAAATGTCATCCATAGGGGAATACAAGCAAAGGTGCCTCGAGGCTGAACATGAAAATTTACTATAAACTAATGAAAGAGACCATGAGATATGTTGACACACATCCTACTCCCACTTACTATAAACATTCTCTCCATTCACCTTGGTATTGACCTATATAAACACCACTCGTAGGGGGACACAAGCAAAGGTGCCTCGAGGCCGAGTATAAATCTTACGGTGTAAACTATGAGGGAGAAACATGAAAAGGAAAAATGAAGCATCATATACCCCATTTTCCTCCCACTAAGTATTTTACCTAGGGTTAATTTAACTTAGAAAAATATGGTTAATTATTTTTACTATGATTGTTTAAATTTGCCCATGAGTAACACTTACTTTAGATAGCTAAACAATTTTGATTAATGTTCATTAAACATTTTAACAAACTTTAATCAACATTTGCATGCTTGTAGCAAATCTATCTAATTCACCTTCCAAGTCAGTTCCTAGATAGAAGTATTCCGTTTCCATCAACTTAGATACCCCAACTAGACAGAACAGCCTTAGACAAATGTCTCTTATAGATATATTTGCTACAAATTTAATCTTTTGTTAAAACCAATTTAATCCTACTAAACTGATTAAAAAGATTAAATTAATTTCTAATCAAATTAGAAATATTGTGAACTTAGGTCTATATGAATCATATTTTAAATAATTTAAAAATTGATTTAAACCTAAGTTTGCATGCAATTCTGAATTATTGATTTTAATTTCTAATTTTATTTAATTATAACGATTATAAAATAAATTAAACAAATTAAAACTATACATTGTATTTAATTACATACTTAGTAAAATTATAACATTTATAAAATTATCTAAAGTAATATCATGCTTCATGCAATCTCAATTTAATTACTTAACATACATAACAATTATATACTAAAGTAATGAAATAAAAATAATAACATTCATACATACATTCACCTATATATTATATCTCCTGTAATATAAATTATGCATGACAATGTTATTATGCATGCAAACATATATTATAACACTTATATTATATGATGCATGAGCATACTATAAAATAAATCATGCAACTATATTATAACATTTATTATATTCATGATGCATGATTAATGTATAACTTATGGTGGAATTTTACTATATGACATACATTACGACATATATTAATAAAAATAAACCATACATCCAATGCATAATTTAAAGAACAATTTATGGATCAGGATTGGACTCCTAAATCATTAATTAAATAAATATAACTTTTGTATTAATTTAATTAATGGAAAAAAATTAACTATAACCTTTTGCTTTGTCCTGACTGGATGTCGTATTTCATTCTTTAATAGTCTCTCCAAGATTCATAATATCAAGGTGGATTTCGGCATCAAGTACTCATGACAAATAATTATTGGCATTAATATTAAGGACGACAAATTCTAATTTTGTGAGATTTTTCATTGCAACACTATCATAAAATATTGTATTTATATTAGAAATTTAATAGATATTAAATATGCAAAATAACGTTAAATTTATTAATTATAATGAAGAGGAAAAAATCGACATATCTTTAGGATCTACCTTTGGCGAGGAAAACGATAAAAGCTCGTGCTGATAATATGTTGTGAATTTGAGGAGCACAACGACGCACAATAAGAACACGAATATGGAGAAAATATAATATAATAATAATAATATATAATAAAATAAATATAATATAATATATAAATATATAAAATAAATTAAAATAAAAAAGAATGAATTTCTCTACTTTCTCCAATTTTTTTGGATCGATCATGTGTCATTCAAAACCCACGAAATACATCTATTTATAAGTAATTTGGTAAGTAGAAAGTGGATTACATGAACAATCATAGTGTGTAATATTAAGTCACATAGATAATACATGGGCTAATGGATAAATCACACATGACCAATGGACATTAATAGTGAGCATCTATATTACACCTAATTTAACATATTTACAATAGAAAGTTATATTTTCTAAAACTACAATGCAATAAACAAAAATAAAGATGAAAATAACAAAATTTATTTGTCCCCAAAAGGAAATATCTTTTACAAACAAATAAAAATAATTTATGGAAATTAGTATAAAGTTATAATAAAAACTAATTGAATAAAATAATAATCTCCAGCATTTGCAACTTCTACATTGAGGTTTATAATCCTAACATAAATAATTTAAGATTTGTTTGGTCAAATATTTCAATCAATTTATTTATAAATATAGTAAAATGTCATCGTTTATCAATAACAAACAGAGAAAGATATCTATTCGTGTATATCACTGATAGTAATAGATTGATAAATATCGATAAATGCTATCGGTAACATTTTGCTATATTTGAAAATATTTTCAACAATTTTGCTATTTAAAACAATTACAAATAATTTAATTTATGAGTCTATTTTTGTTTTGATTATTACATTGCAGTTTTTAAAAATAAAATATTTATATATGGTATATGTTAGTTTTTTCTTTAAACAATTAACCATTATTTTAGAATTTTAAATTCAAAACTTAGGGGTGTTTGGGGTATAGATCATTTTAGTTTGGGTTATAATAGTATGTGTTTGAGGTGTAAATATTTTAGTTTGAGAATGAAATAGTAAACATAGTAACAAATAATACAAAAATTATGAATGTAAAATAGTAAATAATTTGAGGTTTTGAAATAGTTTTTATTGTAGCAGGAGGCGGTTATTATATTTTGATCATGATCGTTGCCCCAAACGCCCTCTTAATGTTTTCACATGCGAATTTCAATGCACATGGACTAATCTATTTTAAGACTGACCAATTTTTTTTAAAACTGTTTTTTTGTCTATTGATGAAAATAAACTTGAAAAAAAATATCTTTTTGATTCCGATATTCTGGATTTAGTTTCTATTTGCTTTCTAGATTTCAAAATGTTGTATGTTTAGTTCTTAGTTTTGATTTTAGTTTCAATTTAGTTCATAAACTTCAAAATATTACAATTTTACCATTGAAATTTAAGTTTTGTTTCAATTTGGTCCTTAGGTTTCAAGATTTTATATTTTAACTTTGATTTTTATTAAATGCTTACTTTCAACATTAACGATAATGTCTACTAATTATCTAAAATAAGTATATAAAAGAATTAATTTTAAGAATGATGAAAAACTAATTTGTTGAATTATTATGATTTTAAATTTATTCACATGCATTAACACTAAATATTGAGTAAAAAGTTTATATGAAAAATAAAAATCTTAAAATCTAATGACTAAATTATAATTAATAAAAAAATTGTAACATTTTGCAATCAAATCAAACTTAAAATTAAGCGCTAAATGTATGATATTTTGAAATCAGGATCAAATATAAATTAGATTAGTAGCACCAAAACTATATTTTCTTAGGAAAAAAAAATCTGAGTCGTGTCATGTGTGATTAGGTGCGGCTTCTTCCCGTCAGTCGCACCCTCTCTCCGGCGTTCCGCTGCCACTCCACCGTTTGCGCCGCTTAGTTCCATCGCCATCCGCCGTGCTCAGGCCAACTGCGCTGCCACTGGTGGCGATCTTCACGTGGGTTTCTTCTCCTCTCTCATCTATTTTTCTTTCCCTTCGCATTTAATTTCTCTCTCACAGAACTCGGTCGCATCGTCACTGCAAGCTCCCCGGACCTTCCGGCCGTCGTTACTTCTACCGCCATTGCCTAGTCACTGCCGGGACCACCGCAGATGAGCGTCTTGTGACGTTTCGGTGAGTTTTCTTGTTGGTTATTGTTACCGATGGCAGTTTAACTCCAATTTCGGTTACCCACCCACACTGCTTTGATCTTAGATTCGAGAAGTCTGAGGGGTTTAACGTGCTGTCCAGCAGCGCTTAAGGACGTTTGGCGACTTTTTCTGGTGAGTTTTAGGTTCGGATCACTTTCAAATCCGTTGTAGCTAGTAGATTGAGCCCTAACTTCTGAATTTTTATTGAGCTTAGAGTTAGGGCAAATTCATCACTGAAGTCAAGAAAACTAAATTCTTGGATAAGTGTATATGGGTAAATTATTCTAAGCACACTGGTTCTTTGGTGAATTCGACAACTTTTGTTTGGGCCATAAAGGTTGAAGTTAATTATAGTTTGCGTTGTGGTAGGCAGCTCTCATGGCTCAAATCTCTGAAAACCTTCCCCTTCTTATTCCGCCGTAAGAAAGAGTAGGTCATTGTGTTGTTCAATAAACTGTTAGTTACCAAATGAAATTTCAGAATTAAGAATCACATCGCATCGATATCTAGCAATTTTGGTAGTTTTGGGTTGTGAACGACCTTTCCGGACCAGATCTATTCTTTAGATTGTATAATTGTGTCACTGAGTTCTAAGTAGTTTTGGGTCGTTATTTCTCCATAGTTCAGACTTCAGTGCCATGTCCATTCCCTGAACGAGGAGTTTTGATACCTAAGTCGGGGGTTTCTGATGGAGGCTGTGGATTGGGAAAGCTCCTCAGGAGGAGCTAGTGGTGATGAAGACAACTATGAAGAAGACATCAACAACGAAGAAGAATGTCTTTGTGCATCTGGGTACTTGCGCAAGTTGCAATTCAGGTTAAGAATTTCAAGAATTTAAACTCCTCCATATCCTACAATAGGATGATGCTATTTGCTTATTATTGTGTGTTACAACATTTTATCTGTCTCCAGGAAGCATGCTTCAACAGCTCGATGGAATGATCGGATGGGAATGGCAGAAGTTTTAGAGAACAAGGGAAGCCTTTGGACGACAACTGGCATTGTACGTTGTGGCAAGATTTATTGTTCCATTGAGGAAACTTTGTAGGTTAAACTATGATCTTATTTTGGATTTGTTATCCCTATTGTTTTTTGATATTTATCACAACACTTTTTGGGGAGTTCTCTTTCACATTGTCTTAATTTGATTACTTTAAAGTAGTAGGGTAATATCATTAAAAAGAATAGGAATTGGAAGTGTTTCCAAGCCAAGGCCAGGAAATGGCCTATGAGGTGAGGATAGCTGCATTAAATGCATCTTGATAACTACCTTGATCGCCTTTTGGTCAGTTTTTTAATTGCTTGTTTGGCTGTCTTTGGGGCTATATTTAGAACATTACATTATGAATAAAGTGAAGGAATTCTAAATTAAAATATACAAGAGGACGCACTAGTTGCCTTTTGTGTCTTAGTAAATATAAGAAATCATTTTTCTAGTACTTTTTTTTAACTAGAGTCTTTTTTCCTATCATTATCTCTTGAAAATAAGTAGCATCAATGAAGTTTTATTAATCTTCTTTGTGTACAACTAGATAATTCAATTTATGCATCACTTATTCTTCTTTTCTATTTACAATATGTATTCATCGTTTACTATATTTACAATATATATGCACATCTATTGTTTTACCTTCACTTGGGCAATGCTTTTTTATATCTATTTTTATTGTGTCTCTGGTTTTAGGAAAGTTGGAAGTGTGTTGCCTTAAAGTGCATCTTGTGCTTTGTAAATGTTGGTTATGATATGACCTTTTGACTCAAAAGTAGAGTGGTACTATTTAAGCAAAAAATATCCTATTTTTCTTCTCTTTTTTCCCCCGATTACAAATTGTAATCTCTTTTGCGACATTCAAATGACAATTTTTATGCACACTATCAAAATTTATTTTATGTATTTTCAGATTTCTTATTGAAGTAGGGGCCCTGCATCTTTTGGATCATGATAATTCAAGTCTTTCTTTGGAAGATGTATATAAGAAAATAGCTGAAGGAAAAAATGGGTGTCTTTGGGAGCAGTTTGAAGTTTATAGGCACCTCAAATCTCTTGGTTTCATTGTTGGAAAGCATAAAGTTCCTTGGTCTCTGAAGAGTGTTAGGGATGGCAGTAACATTTCATCTCCAAGTTCTATTGAAAACAAAGGAGCATCAGATGTCAAATCAGAAGACGAGAGATCGATTTCTGAACTATTAGATGGCATTCAACTCGAGGAAGTAATGCCTATTTTTGATGTTTTTCTTCCACATAACAAGTTTAGAAAGTCTTCTCCTGGTGACCCAAATTTTATGGTCTACTTGACCAGGTAACAACTTCCACTATAAGTTAGTCTGCAGTATTGAGTTTTGTGTTCAAGTTTTTTAGACTACGCTTGGTGTGCCTTTTGAAAAAGGTGTTTCTCAAGTGAGAAGCATACATGATGGAAGCAGTTTTGGAAGTAATTTAGTTAAATTAAATGCTTCCCCTATAAGCACTCTATGCACTCTATTAATTTTTAGAATTTATCAAACTACTTTTCATCACTGAAACTTTTTGGAGATGCATTTAGTTAGTCGAAAACACCTTTTACCACTCTTAACATCTTCACCAAATCCTGCCTATTTCTAAATAAATACTTCCAGTCATCCATGAGGACTTTTAAAAGGCATGTTAAACACAATCCCTATTTAAGTTTGCACATTTATCATAGAAACTTCATCTTTCCCTCCTCTCTTTTGTACATTTATCGAACAACTCCATCTTCACAACCTTGCACTTAACTCTATCTCAAACACAAACTTCCTAACTCCAACATATTAACTCCAGATTTCAGAATTCAACTTGGTGGTCCAAACACCCTCTTAGATTAGTACTCAATTCTATGGTTGTGAAATTGTTTATTATTGATTTCATTTTTAGCCTTCTGTAACTATTTAGTTGCATTCTTGTATAAACGCCAATATCTAATAATAGGCTTCAACTTGCATCGTTTCTTCTTCTGGAGAACTCTTTGCATTACTTAGAATTGGTCTGATCCTTTAACTCCTGTGAAGTGATTTATTTCTTTTATAGGGGATATCCACCTTCAAAGAAAGATCTTGAAGTTCTTGCGAGAACATCCAGAGGCATTCCAATGAAATATTGTCATGTTGAACATGGACGTGTCTGCTTCTTTTCATTTGATACGGTGGAGCTCCCTATCTTACCTTGACATTGTTGTGGATAGCTCTGCTATTTAATTATTTTAGATTAGTATTTGGCATGTTATTTGATTTCTGTTTTATGTTTTCAGCCGAGTCGGGGGCAGGGGTACTTCTTCCCTTATAACCTAAGGTTTTCTGTTTTGAGAAAGTTAGAAGTTAGTTCCTATAGTTTATAATTTGAATTTAGGCCGTACGGAAGGAATTATTTATATGGATTTTATCAGACTATAGGGACTATTATGAAGTTTTATCAAAGTATAAATTTGACTAATTCAAATTACAGGAACCGAATTTATAATTTAACCAAAAAAGAGGGAAAAAAAACAGCTCATCTACAAAGAAATATGTGGCTAAGATTTGGATTTCTTGCTGGAAAGTAGTGTTCATCCAAATGATCCCCCACATGTTCAAACCTAAATCCACATGGGTTGAATATAGAACTTTCAGAATGTATTTGAGTTCAAGTTCTTGTATTTTAAATATCTAATTTTAGTTCCTGAAACAAAGTCCAGAGTACAAAGAAAAATGTTATTTTAATCTAAAATTTTTATGTAAAACAATATAATATGGGAATATGTTTGTAAACATATAAAATGTTTTAGGAAAAAAAACCATAATAAACTAGTAGTAGAGACAAATTAAGATTTATTGAAATTATGAAAAAAAAATTAAGATATTTGAAATTACATAAATTAAATTGAACACGTCACAAAGAAGGATGGAATGGTATTTTAACCTAGAATGTATGAATGGTATTTTGATCCTTATATTTTTTACTTAAATTTATTTTGATCTCTCTCCTTTTAAATTTTGTTCATTTTAGTCAGCAAAAATTAAGGTTTCGTTTAATAACTTTTTGTTTTTTGTTTTTAAAAATTAAACATATTTTCTTCTTATTTCTTACCATACTTTATATCTTTTTTTAGTATAATGGTTGAATTATTAGCTTAATTTTTTTCAAAAAAAACAAGTTTTTGTCTTAATGCTTAATGCTACAATTTTGTATGATAACTCACTTCATTGCTTATAAAAGCATTCATGAAATTCATCAGTGTCTGCACAATTAAATGCATTTGGTTAAACTTAGTACATAGCACAAATATTTTTTGAAAAATGAGGCAACTAGACAGGTCGATGTTGTATTCTTGCCTTTTATTACATAATACATGCTTCAACTAATTTACCAATTAACCAAACGATTTGAGAATGAGTTATTGTATAGGTAGCATTAGTAGGGTTATTAAGTAGTATTTCTATTATTACGGTATAATTATAATAATGTACTTATTTTCCTTACACTAAAAATTAAATTGTCTCATAGCACATAATTATTAGGTGCTGCTTGGGTTGCACAATTCATCCAATGCTCCCTTTTTTCCGACCACATGATACGCTGTTATTCAATATTATACCAATAATGCACCAATTCTTTTTCAAAGAAAAAAAATCAAATGATTAAGTGCAACCATCTAATTCAATGCTCCTCTTTTCCTCACACAATATTTTTTTTAAAAAAAAAATGCCACATGACACATAATTATCGAGTGTTGCTTGGGCTTTATGAGTGTAGTAAAGGATCATCGGTTGAGCGATGTTGGTTTTAGGCTCAAATTGACGCTGACCACTAACATTGTAGTTGTTATCGGTGTTCGTCGAATTTTGCAAAGATGTAAAATCGAATAGTTAAATGCTTGGATGGTTCTCTACAATTTTCAAGATCAAATCTTAAAGAAATCAATCAAATTTAATCTCAAAACGGATGAATTTGATTGGGTGCACAAAAAATGTGTGCGATTGCATCTAAGTTTTTCTTTTCAAAGAAACGGGTAATGGTTAGGGGTAGCCACCTAACTCAATGCTCCCATTTTCTTTATACATTAAAAGTTTTTAAAAATATTTTTTTATAAAAGAAACTACTATATGACACACTATTAGCGGGTGTTGCATGGGAGATCGATGCAACCCGTATCAGACTGAAAATATGTTAATGTTTGGTTGATTTTATTATCCATTGTTTGGGCAAGCGCGACATTGTTGACAATGTTATCCTTGAGAGCATCAAATTTAATATATTCGTCCTTCTTTGATGGAGACTCTTCTATCTCTATAATTAAGCGACGATTCTTTCCACTACACTAATGCTTAATGTTACATTTTGTATAATATTTCTCATGTCATTGTTTACAAAAGCATTGATAAAATTCATCATGTTACTATACTCCACTTCCATGGACAAGTTAAACACAAGCTAAGCAACTGTAAGAAGAGGGTCCGACTCCATTTATCTATATAATTAAATGCAATTGGTTAAACTTAGTACATAGCACAACTATTTTGTTTTTTAACAATTAGTCACATAGCACTAGACTAACATAAGTAACTTCCTCCTTTGTTCATTACGAGTTTCTTGTGCTCAAATAGACATGTCAATGTCGTATTCTCGTCTTTTATTGCATAGTGCATTACTTCAATTAATCAAGAAATTAATGCAAAAGGAATTGTATAAGTAGCATTAGCGAGGTACATAGTAAGGTTATTAATTAGCATCTATTATTGAATCAAATATACAAGGTCGGTCTCTTTATTATTACGACGTGTTATAATATATTGTACTCATTTTCCTTACTAAAAATTAAAATGCTCATCTTTTCCTTATACACTGTTTTTGTTTTTAAAAAATAATTGTCACATGATACACTTTTATTGAATGTTGCTTGGACTACACTCAAAGAAGACATGGATGAGTTACAGACAGCTTGAATTCTCCCTTTTTGCTGATTTACTAGAATTATTATTTATTTTTTTTTTTTAATTTTGCCACACTGAGTGTTGGTTGGACTGCACAAGAGAGATTTTTTTCAAAGAAAACAACAATGGTTAGGTGTAGCCACAAAACTAATGTTCACGCTCTTTTCCTTACACATTTACTTTAAAATAAATAAATTTTTATTTTAAAAAATTTATCACATGAGACGGTAAACAGATGCTACTTGAGAGGATTGGTGCAATCCATTTTTTTAAAAGGATAATGATTAGGTGGCACCTAACTCAATACTCAACTTTCCCTAACACACAAAGATTAAAGAAAATTATTTTTTTTGTAAAAATTATCACATGGCACAATGTGATAGGGTGTCTTTTGGACTGAATAAATTGTTTTGTGTAGCATAAGCTACACAGGTTTAGGGTTTAGGAAAAAAATTTGACACATGATACATTGTTATTTGGTATTGTTTGGACTAGATGAGACCTATAGATCCCTTCTTGTCAACATCAAGAGTGTTTATAGTTATTTTCTCATATGTTGTTCAAATTACTTGGTAGAAATGGAAAAAAGGAATATATATATATTCTGCTTAAAAACCTTCTTGTTTTTAGGGTCTTACTTATTTCCTTCTGGTTAATTAATAATCTATAAAATGCGTCTTTAAATTCTTTTGAAAAATTTCTATATGTTTCAATATCGTGCGAATGAGTAGACACACATCTAGATAAGACTTTATAATGTGTGTAATGAAGGCAAACATAAGGGAACACTAAACAAAAAGTCATACCTATAAATCTATTTAGTTCTATATATTGTTTTAATAATATAACATAAATTTAATTAGTAGTAATTTTCAGTAATAAGAAATTTATTCTAAAATATTCTCAGTTTAAATTAAAATTTTAAAAGAACAACATACTTTTTAATATTAATGAAATAGTTAATAAAGATGTCCATTTCAAAAATCGATTTTTGAGAAATTGTGTGAAATGGCCATTTCAAGCCATTGATTTTCCAAAAGAAAATTATCCTGAAATATAGCCAAACGAAAATTTTCAGTTGACATTTTTTTTTTTTTGCCTCATTTGCCCTTATTGTTGTATGAGATATTTAAAGATTTTGTATCATTAAATTTTGATTTTAATATTCAAATTATAGTTTTCTAAAGAATCTAGTCACGATTTTGGATTGGAAGAAAGTTTTTGGTTTTGTGGTTTCTTCAACAAGGATATATCATAGTCATACTATCTTGTTTTAATTTTATCGTCTCACATTGTTTTCTTTCTTCTCCCTTTTTTCTATGGTTATTTATGATAAAGTCTAAGGGGAAATAACCACCTCTTGGTAAATATTATTTCAAAATTTCCAATTAGCTACAATCAACACTATTTCAAAACCTATCGTATTTTTACTATTTTCTACTGTATTTATTATTTTACATTCATCATTTTTTTGTTCTTTGCTACAGTGTTTATATTTACTTCTCAAACTAACATAGTTTACACTTCGAACACATATTATTATAACCCAAACTAAAATAATCTACTTAGTATGAGACAGATTGTGAGAGTGGTGTTGGGGTTTGTGCCCTAAAGTCTCGTGTCATGTAGTTTGTAAACAACTTTGTACGAACACTTGTGATGTATAATATATATGATATTTACTTCGCTTCTTGACTTTGCACTTTTAGATGTTTTTATTTTACCACAAACCAATAAACTTAATATCCCTAGTTGTCTTTATGTAACTTTATGTAGTGACATACAAGTGGATCATATCTTAAATGACAACCAAAATGGTCTGTAGTATATGGATATAGGAGGAAAACTTTATCCTGGTAACATTACGGATGCGACCCGCTTTGTGGAATAGTTACAAATATTGTGGCTTGTCACAAATGGTTTGATCCTGATCATTCGTGTAGGGGACATGCGAGCGGGGGCGTCCTATACAAAAAGTTTGTATAAGACCTGACCTCAAAGTGTTAACGTCTCGTCATATAACTCCGTTCATGACAAAGACTTCACTTCATTAGGATGATCATAGATAACACAACCTCAATCCTGAGTGAGTTGGGAACTCCTGCCATTGAGGGCGGTCCTTTGATTAGCATGGATGCGAATGGCCAGAGTGCCGACTCAAAGTACCACTTTGGGGATTCATTTAATTTAGTAGCTGGGAACTCAGCTTCACAAGATGGAGTTCACTACTTGCCCGAACCAGGGGTACGTAGATAGATTGCTCACTTAAGGGATGATCCCGGGGCTTGAACGATGTGGCGCCACACACCTTCTCATGGCCCGAGAGGTGTTCACACATAGTAGGACCTGTCTCTTATACACATCTAGATGTGTATAAGAGACAGGTTTATAATTTACTAAATGACCTGTTGGGGTGTATGCCCTAAAGTGTCATGTCCTATAGTTTGTAAACAACTTTGTACGAACACTTGTGATGTATAATATATATGATATTTACTTCGCTTCTTGACTTTGCACTTTTAGATGTTTTTATTTTACCACAAACCAATAAACTTAATATCCCTAGTTGTCTTTATGTAACTTTATGTAGTGACATACAAGTGGATCATATCTTAAATGACAACCAAAATGGTCTGTAGTATATGGATATAGGAGGGAAACCATATCCTGGCAACACTACAGATGTGGCCCACCTGTCTCTTATACACATCTAGATGTGTATAAGAGACAGATGATATTCATTGTCTATTAATTGGACGGTTAAAGGGGTAATAGGACGACGTCTCTTCTGTTTTCATAACGGATGAGTAAGTTGAAAAATCACTTTGAGACGTTTAAATAGCTCACGATGTGTTTAACATTGCATGCACGGACATTGTGTTAAAGAGTGTTATTGCTTAACAAAACCTATGCCTATACGATAGTGCTTGAACGATCGCTTACCTATACGATAGTGTTGAGCGATCGCTTAACGATTACATCCATGCACGCTATTTACTAAACGATCATTTACCTTTTCCTAGGTGATCGTTTAGCGACCGATATTTACTAAATGATCGTATAGACGATCGCTTAGCTTTTCCTACACGATCGTATACTTCACCTAAATGATCAAGCATTTTTTTTTCTATACGATAGATAAGTCTATCTCCCACTTGCTTGATCGCTGTACACGATCTCCCTTCCTCCTTCCCTCTATCAAATTCGAACAAAGCCCACCCTTTGGATTCTCACTCCATGAATAGTGAGGGCTCTGAGTGGTGGTATCGTCCCGTTTCTTCGTGTAGAGACTGTTCGAAGTAGACGATTGGGTTTTGCTGAGCGTTTGCTTACCTCTCAGCAAAAACGATATTTTTTGTGAAGAATAAGTCTTCAACTGGTATGATCTCTCGATCTCTATTTATTGTTCCTTTGAACATGTCAATGATTTAGTATTATGAATGCATATTAGTATTTTTGAATGTATATGTGGAAATTCCGTCACAATGAATTGGAAAGATCTGCTTCCGCTCGTAGGTACTCTTGAATAAGAGTTCCTTCAAGTGGATGGGTAGAAATTATTTAATAGTTATTTTGAATATAAAGTATTTACATATTTCAGGCCTAGGTTTTGAGTTATTAATTATAACTAAATATTCTTGGTTAATTTTTGAGTGAAGGTCAAAGGTCTAATTTTTCTATTTTTAACCATTAATTTTCAATTACGTTTATTTTAGATTATGCATCTCTAGGTTAGTTTTGATTGTGTGATATTATTTTAGATTTTTTTTTTTTTTTTTTTTTTTTTTTTTTTTTTGTGATTAAGGTTAGATTTTTGGTGTTAAGTTTATTAGGTTATTAGATTTTTTTAAAAAAAAGTCCAGCATAGTTATAGGGATATTTTTATCTATTATTAAAATTTAAATAGTATCAGAATTAGTCATTCGATCACTTTCAGAAAGAAAACTATGTTTGACCATTTTTCAATAACATCATCCACGTTCACAAAGAAAATTATATTTGGCAAATTTTCAATAACATCATCCTATTTTGACCATTTGTCAATCTCCCCTTGATTTTCTATTGATCACCGGAAAAAAAGCCATGACAAACGAAGAAAGTTTTTTCAAGGAACCAATTCTTCACAAATTTTTCAAAAAGGTCTCCATCCCTTCTTCATAAGAAAATTATCTTTTTAGTCCCCAAGTAACAAAGAATAAATAGAATCCCTAGGTTTTCAAAAATATATCATTTTAGTTCTCTAACTTTTAAAATTTGGTGTGTTCCATCCTTACATTTTCAAAATATACTTTTTTAAGGATTAGTAACCAAAAATCTCATTAAAAGAAGAGAGAAAGAAGAGAAATTGAACAATGCTTGTCTATGAGATAAATAACTGCTTGCATCAAATCCCAACAAAGAGGAATGTTGAATCCAGTTAATTTGACAACCTTAGATGACAACCTGCTTGCATCTTTCATTCATAAATCAGTGGCAAAGGGGAAAAAACATCATAAGACTTCTTCTTTCTTTTTTCTTTTTTTTTTCATATTTTGTTTCATTTTTTCTTTAAAATACCTACACAGCCCGAATAACTGGAAGAAACAAGGTAATGTAGAAGGATGCCGTACCACCACTAGCATCATCCATCATCAACATTAAGCTACAAAAACGTCTCAACCCATCGCATACTTCTGAGTCCAGCTCCGTGCACTCGCTTCATACTTGGCTCGGTCGGTCTTGTACATGTGTGCAATCTCCGGTACAAGAGGGTCGTCTGGGTTTGGATCAGTCAGCAATGAGCATATGGAGAGCAGTACCTGTTTCATGGACACCATTTATGTTTAGAATGAACTCAATCAAATTTTCTCTCTCTCTAGCTTTCAGTCAGGAGGGCTGAGCAATTGTTACGGGTCTCTCGCAAAATCAATCAAAAAGCTGATGAGAATGTAAGTTCCCTGATGAAATGAGATTTTATTTCATGATCAAAAAGTTATAATGAAGATATCAAGCTCGGCTAGTTTCTAGATATAGACGAGGAGAGCGAAAGAGTAGAACAAACAAACTAATGGCCCCACACTGCAACTACTTCACTTCCTTCCTTTAACACTTATTGCGGTAGAAACACAAATCAATGACTGTTTTCGACTGCCCTGAAGCTACCCTTGGAATCGCTTCCCGTACCGGGAATAATAGGGTGTTCGCCATGAGTATAATGCAAAGAGTCAGGCCCGACAACCAAATTATCCACAGAAAAAGAAGACTTCCCAATTGCATAGAGAAACGATGGCTCAAAGAAATATCCAGACTGTTTATGTCTAAGAAACACAGACACTTTAGTTTGGCTAGCATGTCGATGTCTGACATGTGTTGAACACTTGGACACTCCAACACTTATTGGACACATATCAAATACTTGTTAGTGTAATATATGTGTTTTAGACACTAGTGGTATAAAGTCAAATAGGACCAACTTATTAGATACACATCAAACACTTGTGATGTATAATAAATATATACACAGATGACAAAAATAATAAAACTTAAGAGAGAGAAATGCATCAAACTAATTTTTTAAGCATATAAATGCATAAACCCAATAACTTTGAAATTCCTTCCGGTTTATAAATGACATTTTAAAAAAATGTATGTTTTAATAAACGTGTTCGTGTCCTAGATTTTAAAAAAATTTACTTGTTACCATCCCCATATTCAGTTGTATCCATGTGTCATATCCATCATATCTATAATGTTTTTCAAAGCTCAAGGCGCAAGCACAATAGCCTTATGGAACTTAAGTGCAAGGCAAAAAAAAAAAAAAAAAACAAAGCAAGCTTTTTTTCCTTAAGCTACACTTATATAAAAGTACTACATTAAGAAGAGAAAGCATAGTTGAAATGGAAATAGGAAAAAAAAAGGCCCCTAAATACAAGAAATTTTGCATTTAGGTCTTTTAATTAATAAAGAAGGGAAATCCTTAACTATTACCCTTTTTTAAAAAAAATAATGAAAAAGTCCCAAGGCCGAGCCTTGGGGCTTCACATAAGGCGTGCCTTATTTTGTGAGGCTCACCTTTTCAAAGCGAGGCACCAGACCTACACCTTGACCCTAGGCACTAGCCAGAGAGGGATTTTTAAAAATCTGTCTATATCCATGCTTCTTAGGTTTATGCGATCAAACTAATCACAAGAAAACAAAGAGCAAATATTGAAACATGCTGTCCATTATAGACCACACAACTGAGGTCATGAATTTTTCATAATTACTCGAGTGTTGTAAGATTCTCCATCAAATGGGGAACTTTGAACAAGTAAGCATCCAAGCTAAGCAGAACTTTACCATAGCAGAAGCATATAGATCTCAAAAATGACAAAAACAACTACATTTATGCAAACACCACAATGACAATCCAGAAGTAGAAATGAAATGATGAATTATGAGTGCATTCACAAACAAAAGGCCAAATGAACCTTAGAAATTGTAAGCGCGGGGCTCCACTGTTCTTTAAGGATATCAAGGCAAATGCTTCCATTGCTATTGATATTTGGGTGAAACACTTTGGTCCTAAAAGCAACCTGAACAACAATCCACAACTATTAAACCTCGCGATCCTTGCAAAGAAAACAACAAACATAAGAATCATCTTGCATAGCTCATTAAGAGCAACAAACAAAAGACAAAACATCATTCACCTTGGGGGGCTTGAAAGGATAATCTGGAGGGAAATGAATATTGACAAGAAAAACACCTCCTGAATAAGGACTATCAGATGGTCCCATAATGGTCGCTTGCCAATGGAACATATCTTCCGCTACAGGGCCTATCCTCAAAAGCAAAATAAAATCAAATCAAATCAAATAAAAAACATCCAAAGCTTAAAACTAGAAAACAAATAAACATCTTCACAACAAGAGAGAGAGATCAAAAGGTCAACAACACAAAAACAACCAATCAACAGATACCAATTCATTTTATTCATTAATTCAATCCCATCAACGCAACAAAAGCAATTAAATCCGAAGAAAATAGTCAAAATCGGTCACAAAATAAAGAGATCAAGGCTTAGAACCATACCAGCACTGCAAGATGTGGGCGGATCCTTCTGTAAATCCTTAAGTTCCTTCAAGATACGCTTCGAAGCCATGATCTACACACAAAAACGATAAAAAACGAGAAGATTCAAAAAACCCATCAAGCTTAGGACAAAGCAAACAAAGGGTCATGCGATTAACAAAAAAACTCAACACAGAACGCAAGAAAGAGGGAAAAATCGGATGGAAATGAGAGAAATACCTTGAGAAATCAAAAGGGTTTTCGATCGACTACGGGATGAAGATCAGGATCGGCAGGAAAGAGCAGTAGAAAGGGAAATAAGCTTAGAAATCAGATCGACGGCGGCCCCCAGAAACCGCTGCTTGTTCGTCGGTCTCTTTACCCTCTGATTTTTTGTGGAATTTGACAATGTTAAGAGACCGAAGAACTTTGCCAATCGCCAAGCAAACGATTAAAGACTTGAGAATATTTATAGCGATCCCAAATCCACCGTTTTCTTTTACCACATTCTAATCTTATCCTTTCCTTTTTTTTACTTCAAATTATGTATAGGAAGTTTTGTTCGTCTTTTCTTTTAAAAAGTAAGAATTTTTTAGTCCATGAATATTGATGGATTTAATTTATTATTAATTTATTGATTGATTTATTTTTAGATAGAACAACCTAACATCTGACTTCAAAGTCCATAATATGTTAAATTAGTTATGTTCAAATCGACCATTGAATTAAATTTGAGTTAAAACTTTGTCCTCTAGTGAAAGATTTGCTGAAATTATTTAGTTGTAGTAAAAATTAAAGGATGAGGTTTTCATAAATATAACCATTTAGGGGGCTTTTGGGACAAAAAAATAAAATATTAAACATTATAATAAAGAATAAAAAAAATGACGAATACAACCTAGTAAATATGTATTTACTATAGTAAGAGGTGGTTATTATAGTCTTTAAGATAATCTGGTTCTAAATACCCCTTATATTTTAATATAACAATCCTAAGGATGGGAGATCAAATATTTGGATCATGTAAATTACAAATATAACTCTTTGTTTTGAACCATTAGATTTTGAATTATATTCAAAGATTCTAGATTGGTTTGAAAAAGCAATATTAAATTTGAAATCTAGGTTCATATGAAATTACGTTTTGCCCCAAATATTTTCAAACAACAAATAGTATGGAATGGAAGGGAATTTAAAATTCAAGTTTATATTTGGTAAATCTATTAATGTTTAAAAAATTTTAACATGTCACACAAAATTAAAAGTATAGATTTATATTGAAAACATGTATTTCAATCTTTTATAAAATTCACTCTTATCATTTCAGTTGTATTAAATTCAAAAGATTTCAATAAATCATGCTAGGGTAAACTTTTTTCTTTTTTTAATAGTAGAATTTCCATGTTGGTTTTCTACTCTATTTTGCTATATGTGTGAATTATTTTTTTGTTTTACTTTACATTATTTTATTTTATTTTATTTTTGTTTTATTTCAATTTTGAAAGGAGTTAAAAAAAAAAATTTTTAAAAAAAAAAACCCTCCAAAGCCAGGGAAGTTACTTGATTACCAACCACTTTTACTATATTTTTCCCATTATATGATTTTTTTTTAAGTTAGGTGACTTTGTTTTTCATAATCACATGCTTTACTTGATTGTTGCAATTTTATTTGTAATGAAAAATGTCTTAATATACAAAGACATAACTATACAATTATTTTTATTTATTTATTTATTTATTTATTTATTTATTTATTTTGTTTCTCTTTGTATCCAAACAAGAAATTTTAGCTAGAAAAATTTTGAAATTCATTAAAATCGATGTGGTTTCATATAAAATTAAGAATTTAAAATTACTTTCAAACATATAATATGAGTAGTAAAATGTTGTAAAAGTGAAAATACAAAGTTAGTACTTTAATAGATTCGAATGACTTAATGCTAAATGAGAGTTGACAAGGAGATAAAGTGAAGTAGCACAAAGATTTGAGTTGGTTAATTTATTATTCATTTTCACCCCGTCCCAACTCCACAAATGTTTTGAATATTTATAAAATTTCTAAACTAGCCCAACCTGAATATAACTCAATATTTAAGATATCTTTAAATCTTTTTAAAAAGTTACAAGGTTACATAAATAAGTAGTAAAGTCAATAGCCATGTAATCATTATGTAATAAAGTCAATCATTAAGATTGGTTTTGTGCATTTTCAAGTCAACCTGTTTTGGTGTGCTGGGGAGTTTAGAGTCAACCTGTTTCATTCTAGCTCTTACAAAGGTCTTTGCACATTCAATTGTAGCAAGATTGTGTTCAACATGAAATCCATAACTCAAATTTGATTACTTATGAATGAAACTAATAGAACAGCAGCCTGGCTACTTTATAATTTATAATGGATACAACTTTGACATGGTTATTACAAGAGAAAATACAGACAACCAATCAAAACCCAAAACAATAAGACCCTCCAAATACTTTTTTAAAAAAATTACATCACACAGACAACAACTCATTGTTAGATGAAGGTTTCAGATTCTTGAAGACGAATGGATGAGTTGAAAACAATTACAAGGTCGGAGTATTCAAGTCATCCTCTCCGTCCCCGGCTTTGTTATCTTCTGATGATGGTCGAGTTCCCGAGTCTAATTGTCGGATTTCCTCAATCATCCTAACAACTTCTTCCATTGTTGGTCTCATATCCGGCACTCGAGACACGCAAGCCATCGCTATTTGGAGCATTTGAACAAGCTCTTCTTCAATGTTCTGATACTTCATTAGCTCTACATCAAACACCTCAGATGTCCATTCCTCTCTTACCACAGACTGGACCCATCTCGGAAGGTCCATAACATCATCACGGCCTGGCGACTGGGATGGCGCTTTCCCAGTCAACATCTCCAGCAAAACGACTCCAAAGCTGTAAACATCTGACTTTTGAGTTGATTTTCGAGTCTCGATCACCTCTGGAGCACGATAACCTACACTTCTAGAGGGAATGGCAGGAGAGTTCATCAAAGGAGTCAGGCCAAAATCTGAAATGCAACCATTCAGGTCTTGTGTGAGAAGGATGTTAGAGGACTTTATATTGCCATGGATGAATTTTCCCCCACTTGCTGAATGGATATGTGCAAGGCCTTTGGCACACCCCAGTGAAACCTTCAATCTTGTTTCCCAGTCCGGTGGCGCTCGTCCACCTTCTCGGCTTCCTACAGAATTATTTTCTGTCATTCATCTTTAAAGTGCAAAAGATCCATAAAAGCAAGAATGATGATCAGAAATTTAATAGAGCATACCACGGAGTAATCTCGAAAAGCTTCCAGCAACAGCATAGTCATAAACCAAAAGCTTCTCATCTTTTGAATAGTAATAGGCACGGAGAGGCACGACGTTTGGATGCTGGCCCATCCTCCCAACAATCTCCATCTGTTGATCAAATTCCTTTTTCCCAGCCACCACTTCCTTCAACCTCTTTACTACCACTGTTACTCCTTCCTCCAAGATTGCCTTGTAAGTAGTTCCGTAACTCCCTTTTCCGAGCACTTCAGCAGAGGCCCTTAACAAGTCTTCAAGATCAAAATTATAAGAACAGCCTTCAAAGAAAACCAGCCTATTTTTCTCGGGCTCTTGTACCCCGCTTCCGAAATCCTCCTTCGGTTGCTCAGTCCTTTTACCCTTTCCTTTCACTGCAGTAGCACTACCTTCACCATCTTTTTTCTTCATACAGCAGACAATAATCAATAACATGAGGAGGAAGAGCACGGCAGCACCACCTAAGCCGATGGCAACGATAGCTCCAATATTTATTTTCTTTTCACTCTTTTTCTTTGGCTGGGGCAACGAAGCGGGAGATGGAGAAGGTATGGGGGCACCAACTGAGCAATTTTTAAGAGGCGAACCACATAGCAGTGAGTTCCCTTCAAAGGAAGAAGTAGGAAAGGATTGCAGTGAAGCAGGAATGGGACCGCTAAGCTGGTTGTAGCTCAGGTTTAATTGCTTAAGCTTTAGGTGACCAATATCAGGAATGGATCCAGTCAGGGAGTTGTTTTGAATGTTAAGTCCAGTGAGGCGTGTTAAATTTTGTATCGATTTTGGGATGTTTCCGGTAAGAGAATTGAAGGACAGATCGAGAAAGGTAAGGCTGGGAGACAAGGAAGAAGGTATTTTACCAGAAAAGTTATTGTGTTGAAGATATATAAACTTTAGGGAGGGAAGGGATAGCACATCTGATGGAAGGTTTCCATTAAGATTATTAGATCGAAGACTCAAAGTTCTAAGGGCATCTAACTTTCCAAGTGTATTGGCCGGTATCGGACCATACAGTCCAACAGCAGGCAGCCTGAGAGCAAGCACATTAGAGAGGTCTGAAGTGCAAGTGACGCCAACCCAAGTAGTGCAGACCGGGGTAGAAGGATCCCAGTTAATTTTTCGACCATGGGGAACTGTCGAAATAAACTCTAGAAGAGCTTGCTGGTCTGAGTTTAAATCAGCCGCAATGAAGGAGAGACAATATATGAGTAAGAGTAAAGATGATGCTGCAAAAAGGGATTGTAGCCTCATGGAGAATTTCTAGTGGAGGCCTATTGTGGTAGCAAGAAATCTTGGCGAAATCTCAAAAATGTTTCTTCCCTGCAGAGGAATAAGCACAATCAGGAATTGTTGCCATCTATTTCAAACTCGAAAATGATCATAATGAGCCAACGCATAGAAATCATATCAATGCAAAAAAAAAGAAGCAACCTTCTACCGCAGGCAGGTTATTTATTGCAGGAGTATAACATAATAAACAAATATGTGATCAAAACAATATAAACAGAAAAAGTCCTGTCTAGGAACTAAAGCCAAGGCCATACCGACATCCAAGAGCAGAAAGAAGGGGAAGGGGAGATTTGTTAGGATGTTGGCACGGTGATGGTAATTTACCTTTCTGAAACATGAAATGAGGCCGTATAATCATTTCAATTACTTTATAAAAAAGGAGGAGATCTAACATCCCATTTCACAAGAAATGTAATGAGTGTCCTCCTTGTTAGTCGAACTTGATGGATTAACTAATAGGAGAAGCACATCCAAAACACAGGTTAGTCCTTCCAAATCTTGAAAAAGCCACATCTTTGACTCAATCACATGTCTTAGCTCTTAAGCACTAATGAATTTCAGATTTTGAAGAAGTGAGATGAAGCTCAGTGAAAATCTAAAGTCATTTGGTAGGGTATGGGGACGTAGAAGAAGGAATGAAATGAAAAGACAAAAGCATAACCCTTTTTTGCAAAAGAAAAAGCATTAAAGTGATCAGCAAAAGAAATGCTTATAGAATCCCTTTATCACCTATTCTTTTCTTAACTTCCTTTTGCATTGCCTAAATGATTCTGTAGTTACAGATATATCATAAAATAATGCATGAGAACGAAGAGTAATCGTCCTATAATCAAAACAACAATCCAGAAAGTTAAGACTAAAAATGTGAAACTTTGGGACAAACAAAAAGAAAAAAATATGACAGAAAATTTTGCTTGACTAAGTTCAATGTAGTTCAAAATGGGAAAAAGAAAAGAAAAGCGAAAAAATAATAATTCTTCTTTGTTTTCTTTTCCAAAAGGAAAGTTCACCTAAGCTTTTACTTTATCAACTTTGATAATTGAATTAAAACCTACCATCTAAGTGCAGAAAAAGAAACACTAGATAATGGAGGCACATATCTGAGCTTATGGCATAGCTAATTGGAGAAGAAGATGAAAAATTACAAGAGGGATGAAGGGACCAACCTTTTCCCCGAACAACAGAAAAGTCAGCCATGGAAGAACCAAAAGAAAACCAGTACTCTGTACTCTCACTATAATCAAAGATGCGTAGAATTCAAAATGTTGATGGTGTTTCCAGTAAATTTTATAACACCCAATCAAGATTTGGTAACTCGATATCCATTAATGAAGATAAGAGAAAGAGAGAAAGAACTTTAGATGCAGAGTACACAGAAGCAAAACTTAGTCACATTAATCAAACTCCAAGTCGCTTCAAGTGAAAGGGTGTCCTCTCAGTCAAAGAAAAGGACAAAAGGGGTGCTCCAATCTCACAAACAGAGTATAGATTTAAAACTCATTTTCCCAAACCTAAACCAAACCAAAATTTTTTTTTTTTTTTTTTTAAAAAAAAAAGGGTTGGGGTTTGGTCAGAGACAATGACAGTGAAGTGAGAATGGTTATCCCAATTGCCATTCTCACAAACCAAAACAGCCCAGAAATCTCTCCCTCATTCTCAGTCACCAAGAACCCATCTCTTCAAATTCCCCCAAAACTTATTTCCTAGATCTAAAAACCCAATTAGAAAACCCCACCTATAAACCAATCTACATTACATTACACAAAACCCACAAGCAGAAAAGGGAAAGTTTAGCAGTGAAACAGAGATGGAGAGAAACCAAACCTAAGAAATCATGAGCAGCATTGAGCAAGAGCATTGTATAGAAGCCAAATAGAGCTGAAATAAGAAAGAAGAAGCAAGTAAAGAAAAATGGTGGGGAATAGATAAATAGATAAAGAGAAAGAAAGAGAGAAACCAGACCTTTAACGGCATTCCTTGAAGAAGAAGATGGAGTTGCAAGAAAGAAAGAGAAAGAAAGAGAGTTAATTAAAGTCAGTAACCTACTGAGTGAGCCATGGTGGTTGGGGTTGGGTTCCATGGTTAATACCCTTTCTTTCTTCTCTTTCTTCTTTTAATTTTTCTCCCTTTCCTTTTTCCCCCTTTTTGGGGTTTTCAGATTCTCTTCTACCTCAACCGTTGGGCTCAAGCTTCACCGTGAAGCCAACGTCGCCGCCACCGCCACCGTATTTTCCTCACCCGAGTCACTTTGTTCCGCCGCCGAGTTAGTTCTTCAAATCGAATGTTTTTATTAACTCAGAGTTGGGCCCGGGAAGTTTTGACCAATGAAATTATCGAAATGTTTTACTTTTTTTATTTTGTTAGTCCACGTGGCAGCTTCTCACCATCAACTTGTGGGTTAAAAACTCCTAAAACAGGTTTACATTTAACCTAACTCAATTTGTTTAGACATATGTCGAAGGTTGACCCAAAATCTACAAGTAGACTAAAGTCCAAAGGATATTGAGTTAGGGTATAGGAAAGCATGCATTCCGAAATGTTAATGTCTTGGGGTCAATCCAAACGATAAATATATGCCAATCGAGAAAAAATGAGTCAAGGTTGAACTAGCACCCTGCAACATTATTGACGTCCCTGTTGTCACACCCAACCGCAGGAATATGTCAGAGAATTGACTTATAAATAGTTTCATTCAACCACCCCAAAAAGAGGGGGTAAATAGCTAAAGAAGAGACTTGATCTTATTTTATTTTCATGCTTAGTTGAAAATTAACCACTCCTAGTAATAACTTAAGTATCCGAGTGCAACAAGCTCGACATCACGTTGATGTGAGGATTATTCACGTAGGTCAACTCGAACCAGATGAAGACCAAATTAGAAGTCAAGGTTAATAGATACCCACAGTGAAGCCAACACAACGAGATCCGAAAGCCAACAACATATACTCTCATTCAAAACACAAAATTCTTGATCGATAACACCTTCATATGTCAGTAGAGCTATGCTAGTTTGGACAATTCTAAATATCATTAAACTAAGAAAAAATTATACATATGCATTTAATAGTTATTAAGGAGACTGCAACAAAGGTCTACTTGAATAATTTTTTCTTCACATGGGATTTTTTTTTAGTATAATATAGAATTTAGGTGCTAATAAATAACATTATAATATTAGTCTAATTTGAAGTATAAAGTGATTATATACATTTAAAATATGAAATACATCTAAATTATCAATCTAAGCATAATTTATTAGATAAGATATTAATTACTTTTCACCCGTACAATCTTTGAATTAAAAGAAAATATTAATAATAACGGACTAAAATGGTAGAAAAGATAGCCATAATGAATTAATAATAAAAATAAAAAAAAAATAAAAATAAAAAAAAAAAAAACATAGAACTTCACATAATTCTTCATTATTGTGGGTCCTCTCTGAAAGTATTCATAAAATACAACCTTTTTTTACAATGTTCTTCCCTCTCCATGAGTAGGGATGACAACTAGATGGAAGGAGGCTGGAGATTGTAATTATTTTGTGTTGATTTTTTTTTTTAATTTTTGAAAAGTTAGTATATAAACATACTTTCACTCATTCTTTTCTTTCTTTTGTTAATTACCTTTTATTAGTTTGAAAAAAAAAAAAGTTTTCATAATTTATTTATTTTTTATTTGAAATTTGGCTGAAATTTAAATATTTTCTTATAAAAATTGTAAACAAAAGAAAATATGAAAAAATAAGTGTACTTTTTTTAAATTAAAAAAAAAAAAAAAGGTTATCTAATTTTGTTGATCTATATTTCAATGGGGTATGCATTGAATATCCATAATAATAGAAAGGTGGTGGTTGAAAGCCATTTTCAAAATATATGGCTTTGTAAGATTTATTTGTTGGAAACAATGATAATGTGAAAAATATAGTTATTTTTCAACAATTACAATATTTTATTTCTTTTTTTTTAAATGATTTTTAAACTATATTTATTAACAAAATTATTCTCATGAAAATAGAAAAAAAAAAAACTAATTAGAACGTGTAGAAACTAATTATAATACTTTGTTATTTTTAATTTTTATTTTAGAATTTGATTATATAGACACTTAAATTCCCTTTTTAATAATTTTACACCCAATTAATATTCTTCATTGTCTATAACACTGAAGTAATAGCTCCAGAAAAATGCATGTTTTTTATATATATATATATATAAATAAATTATGGCTTGTTACTTGACTACCTAAACTTAGTGAAATAATGTTCTACAATATATGCTTGTCCAAAAAGAATTTTTTATTTCAAAGAGAGGAAGACGTGTCGCGAATAAATCTCAAATAATTTTTTTTTAGAGAAAGATAAATTTCTTGTGACGTGTGAGTTTGAAATAAAGTTTCAACATGTTAAAGTATTACTTTCGATCAATAAATTGTAGGTTCAAATCTCTCCATCTTTATATGTTGTTACATGGAAGAAAAAAGATAATGCAAATGTATTTTCAAAGTTTATAAAATGAATACTAATATAAACATGTTTATAGGAGAAAAAAAGAAGAACAACAAAAATTTTTAACTTATAGTCAAATTTATGTATCAATTAAAATTCCATACTAATGATTGTATCAAGTTAAACCCTAAACTTTTGTAAGTGCATCTATTTATGCCCTCTTTCACATTTCGTTCAACCAATATCATGTGAAAATTACAATTTGAGTCAATTAAAGTTTTAAATTTTTATCAACCAATCAATTTAAACATTTCATTACGATTACTTTTGAAAATCATCCAAATATTGATTCTCAAACACGTGCAGACTTCTTCAAATGTCATTTTTACAAAATGATGATTAGAGTAGATGCATGGACGATTTTGAAAGGAAGGAATATAAATTGATTAATTTATAAAGCTTATGAGTTTAAATGATACGCGAGATTTTCCTAAAGTGTAAGTAATAGAGGGTGAAAATTGATATTATAGTTATAAAAGTTTGAGTTTTAAATTGATATAATTATTAATTTATAGTTTAAATTAATACAACTCTTAAAATTCAAGGTATAAATTGATTTTTTAAGACAAAAAATCATTTTTTTAAAAAAATAAAACTAACAACAATGATTATTTTTAAAAGTGATTAAAATTATAGAGATTATAATTGAATAATTTGATATTTTTAAATAAAAGAAAATGAACTAATTTATTTATAAATATAGCAAAATGCACTATCTATCATACACGGATAGATATCTACTACAGTCTATCACGATCCATTATTGATAGATAATGACATTTTACTATACTTAAAAATATTTTCAGTAATTTTACTATTTAAAACAATTACTCTTAGATAATTAAACCGACACTTTTATATTTAATCTTCTCTCCAATATATATGTTCTAACCAATATTTGAAACAAAAAGAAAAATGAAGGAAAATATTCATGTTAATCAAATAAAATTATCTCTTTAACGGAATAATGTTTTATGTGTATAAAATATAAATGAGTAAATTTTATAAGCAATTCAACATGAACCCTTTTAAAAATGCTTTAAATAAAAAGTTAATAATAATAACTTATATTCCTCCTTGATGAAATGATTGGTCTTTTTTTTTCTCTATATAAAAAAAACACACAACAAATTAATTTTTACTTTTAAACTTGACTAGACAAATTAAACTTTTATTTTAATTTTTCAAAAGTTCATCAAATGGGTCAATTTTTAATCTTAATTAGATCTAAGTAAGGTCATCTTTATATTAAATACTTCCAATTTGCAGATTACTTGATAGATAATAATTCACAAATCCTTTGAAGAAAAAACAATTTACAAGTAGAAATTTATATGAAATTGATTGAGAATTTAGAAAAAGACAGACATGTAGAATTTAATGTTTGGTAACAATTATTCAATGATTACTCTTATCTTAATCATTAATTTACTAGTTTTGATTTTGTAAATTGATTTATTGAAACTTGATTTTCGTTGAAATTAACAGGGTTAAACTACAAATTTGGTTCATGTAATTTGAAAAAAAGTTAAAATTGTATTCACATCGTTTGATAAAATTTCATAAATTGTCTCTATACACTACAAGAATTTTTGGATATCCCCAAACAACCATTTGCATTGGGATAATATTGTTTATGCCAACGAAAATAGGTATATGGGCAAAAATAAGCTTACCCCGACATTTTTTACTATCTCAACGCATCTAAAGACTTTTCCTAACGCATTCGTGCTTTGGGAAAAACATAAAACCTTGTAGCGATAGTTTGATAAAATTCTCAAAAATAATTCCTACCATAAAGATTATTTATAGGGTTTTTTATCAAATCATTCGAACTAAATTCTAATTATAAATTATGAAGACAACATTTTAACTTTCTCTAAATCATAAGAATGAAATTTGTAATTAGTGGATAAATGTAACAAACGACTAACGAAAAAATAAAAGTAACAATACTTATTGAATATGAGCATAACTCAACTTACATAAACTTGTAATAGCAAACTCGAGGTATGAAGTTCGATCTTCTCACCTCATATATTATAAAAGGATAATAATAATAATAATAAAAAGGTTACTATACTTATTTAATTCTAAATTTTAAAGGGGAGTGCATATTTTTTTTTCCAAGTACAAATTGAGAAGATATGAACTACGAGCTTTTTGGTCTTCAATATATACATATGAGAATGCATGTTTTTTTTTAAAGGAAAAATTGAATGAAAATAAATGTTGCTAGTAAAAGTTGACTCAACCTTAATTCAAAGTCAAAATTTTGTTTCTTGAAAAAAATTAATTAGAGTGTTTTTACTTCATACCGTTTTATTGCAATAAATAAATGTAATATTTAATTTCCATTTCAAATCCCCAAAAAATAATTGAGTAAAATTTTTATTTACAAGGTACAATAATGTTTATAGTGACCCTAGTGCTACACATAGCATTTTTAATTTCAATATTAATGCATTTACTAAATTAAAAATACCAACCAAATGTGATTTAATTTTTTTATTTTTCATAAAATTTATTGACTTTTGGTTCAAGGTTAAAGGTGCACATGTCTTTATAAATTTGACCGTTTAAATATTATTTTTTAAGGTAAGATTTTATTTTAATGAATATATAAGGAAAGGAAAATAAATTTGAATCTTAGACCATATCTTTAAAAGAATTAAAATTTGCTATTTGATCCTTATTAAAATCACAACCATTATTTTTTAATAATAGGGCATTGGATGCTTTTTTTTTTTTTTTTTTTGGTTGGGGGACCAAAATTATAGGTTGGGAAAAGCAACTTTCATTAAACTAAATAAACTGATGATCTTTTTCTATTATTATTATTATTATTACAAGAAAAAGGAGAGGATAATTTTTTAGCACATCCAATGTTGAATATTTTATATTGTAATTTTTTTCAAAAAGATTATGGTTGTTTGGTAGTTGTTCTTTAAAATATTGTTGTGTTTTTGTTTTGAAAACTATTTTGAAAAATCATGTTTTGTATAGTATTTAAAGGCTATTTATTTGATAAAAAAAAACCCCTTAATTTTTATATTTAAGTCTACGTCGGATAATTATTTGATTTTTTTTCTAGTTTTTTAAATTTATGTTTATTTTCTCACAATTTTTTTACCATAGTTTTCGTCTTTTCTATCTAATATTTGAATTTTTAGCCAAATTCTAAAAAAAAAAAAAAAATCCTTTAATTTTCAACATTAACCTTATTTTTTTTCCCTAAAAAGTAGATAACGAAACAAAAAAGATCAATATGTGAAAGTAGTAATTATAAGTTTACTTTTTAAGAATAAAAAATAAAAAAAACTAGATGGGTAATAAATGGGATCTGAGATTTTGACATTTTTTAAATTTTTTAGTTTTTGAAAATTATGTTTGTTTTCTCACAATTTTTCTTTACCATAGTTTTCATCTTTTCTATCTAACACTTGAATTTTTAGCCAAATTATAAAAATAAAATAAATTAAAAAAAACTATTTTTCCTTTAATTTTCAAAATTAAGCTTAGTTTTTAAAAACACTCCTGAAAAGTAGATAACGAAGCACAAAAAAATCAATATGTGGAAGTAGTAATTATGAGTTTAATTTTTAAAAATAAAAAATAAAAAACTAGAGAGTTATCAAATGGGATCTAAGATTTTGACATTTTAGATAACCGTATTTGTTATATAAAAAACTTTTATAAGGAACACTTGAAAATATACTTTTTCATTTTAAGGATTGGGCATGAAAATGAATTATAAATTCTAGGTAATTTCAATTGTTTCATTGAATAATACC
The DNA here is from genome assembly GCF_009727055.1 of Benincasa hispida. NCBI lineage: Eukaryota > Viridiplantae > Streptophyta > Magnoliopsida > Cucurbitales > Cucurbitaceae > Benincasa > Benincasa hispida. The sequence continues at coordinate 49,000,618 of NC_052351.1, forward strand.
TTATTATGCCCTAAAATTAAAAAAAATAAAAATAAATAATGTTTGTAATGTTTAGGACATAGGGCCAAAAATGGTGATCTAATAACAACGACATATCTGCTGTTTACTTTTGTTTTATTTGTTGTCCTTAAAAGGTGGAAGTGGTTGACCTACTATATTTTCTTATTAATTTGTTACTTATTATAAAATTAATTTCAATTAAATGGATCTTCATTTATACTCTTATCTATTTTTTACCTTAAATTACACCTTTTAATCAACTAGTGTGTAATACATGCATGTGAAATTCTCTTTTTATTTAGTATATAAAAATATAGTTTATTGGAGGATGGGACAAATTGGTAGTCATAAGGAGGGAGAAAGAAGAAGATGAATTAGAGTCGTATTGTGTTTAGCTCATCGATAATTGATATGATATTTCATGTTAAATATTGAGGTTCAATCTCCAATCTCCGACGTAGTTGTACTGAAAAAAAAAAAAAATACATTTTTGGACCATGGGTTTTTGCTTTAGTTTCTATTTGGTATCTAGGTTGTAAAATGTTATACTTTTATTCTTAAATTTTGAGCTTTGTTTTAATTTAGTCATAAGTTTCAAAATATTACAATTTTATCTTTGAGATTTGAATTTTTATTTCAATTTGGTGTTTGAGTTTCGAAATTTTATTTTTAACCTCAATTTTTCATTAAACACTCACTTTTCATCATTAACGTCAATATCTATTATTTAATTTAAAATAATTATGAAGTGAATTTTTAAATTTAATTTTAGAAGTGATAAAATAGTGAAACTTAATTGATTAGAATTCTTTTGGCAGTTTTCTATTTATTATTATAAATTAACTTTAAAGACGAAAAATAAATATTTAGTAAAAAATCGAGGTTATGTAAAATTTGAAACATAGAGACCAAATTGAAACAAAACTCAAATATCAAGAATAAAATTGTAACGTTTTGAAATTTAGGGACTAAATAGAAAGGAAAAAAAAAAGTGTTTTACCAAAAAAAAATGATGAATTTGAAAGTGGAGAGAGGAGCGGAAAGGAAATACAATGGAGGAGAGAGATAATTGTGTAAATTAATTTTTAAAATTAAAATATCTTACCATTATTTAAAATAATAATAAAATTATTCCGATGACTTTATAAAACCTATTATTAAAAATTCAAGGACGCAAAACTTAAATTTTTAAAAATTTAAAAATTAAATCCACATATTTTTCCAGATTTAAAGATTGAAAGTGTAATTTTTCATACATATTTCTTTATATTAATTAAATGTAAGAAAATATTATATTCCAAACCAAATACAACAAATAATGGGATTCTGAACTAAGCCTCGATCGTTTTATATATTTGGTAAAACAAATTATTCCTTCACTTTTTAAAATGACATTTCAATTTTTTCTTAGTGTGAAATAACATTTACTAGCTTTTAAAAATAACTTTCCTAAAAATTTGCATATTACCTAATTGTTTTCCACTACAATCCTATCCTTTTCTTGTGTGTATATATATATATATATATATATCTTTCACATTTATTTCATTCTATATCATACACTTTTAGCAAATATTTAGATATATTTGAAAAAGAAACAATTATAATCCTTTAATCATGTAATTCAAAAATATAACTCTGAAATTTAAACTATATAAGTTATAGGAAAATTTTTTCAAACCGCCCCTAAATTATGAGGTTGATTATAATCATACATAAACTTTCAGTTTGATCAATTATCTCTTATGTTCTCTCTTCTTCTTCCTTTTTATATTTGTTATTATTATAGAAAATTATTTTTTTAGTTCCTTAGTATTTAGAAATAGATGTGCTCTTATTTTTTCCATTTAGCAAGCTACATAGGCAACTAAACTATCCAATCGGTCCTCTATTTACTTTTAATGGTTTTGTTTGTGTTAAGAGATACCTTTTAAACCTATTTTTATAAGTTTATAAAAAAAAATGGTCATCTTGAAACCTCAGGAACCTAACACACCTATTAGAATACTAAAAGATGTTTTTTTGTATATTTAAATATGTCATTTTTAGTATTTGAAATTAAAAAATCCTAATAAATGCAATAAATGAGAATGTGGACCTTTGTTAAACCTATATATATATATATATATTATAAAAAAAAAAGTTAGGACCAAAATAGTTAAATTAAAACCATAGAGACCAATGGCACCTATTTTTGAATTTTTAGTGACTAAAAAGGTTTTTTTTTCCTCCATATTATAATAATGTTAATTGGAGTTAGCCTTCTTCTTCTTCTTTTAACAATATGTGGGTGGGGGAAGTGAACATCTGATATAGAAGTTAATAGTAAAAACATTATGTCAATTGAGTTATGCTCATTTTAGCGGTTGGAGTTAGTTAAGAGATTGGAAGAACACGAAATGGAAATATAATCATTTGGATAATATGGGGACAAGGAGTTGGGAAATGGGATTGATCAACGAGATTTCTGATAAAATTTAATTCGTTGAATGAACTTCGTATTTGTATTGATTTAAGTATAGTGTGTAACATCTCTAGTATATATATGCTCCTTTGATGTTTTCTCTCGAACCTTAAAGGAAGTCTAGGTCTTTCAAATCTTCTTGGTGTTTCAACTCAAAGTCAATTTTAGTCTCCTAAATTTTCAATTTTCAATTCTTAAGAGCTCGAGAGTTTCGATGTCCAGTTCTTCAAAACTCGAGAGCTTCAATCTTCAATTCTTTAGAGCTAAGAGCCTCAGAGATTGAGAGCTTTAGTCTTCAATTATTCAAAATTTGAGAGCTTTCCATCTTTAGAGTTTTAGAGCTTGAGAACTATAGAACTTTAGTCTTTCCATCTTCAATTCTTCTAATCTCCCTAAAGTGAAGAGGTTTACATGGGCTTTGATTCCAATTGCTTTTAGGCCAAAAAATTGGACTTGGGATTGGGATAAAGCTAGGTCATGATCAAATATTTTCTTTGGTCCAAAATTTTGTCATGGACTTGAATTGGGTTGGACTTTGGATCTGAATGACTTTAACTACTCAATTCGATCTAATTTATAAAATTTTAGGCCCAATCCAACCTCTAGTCAAATTTATCTATTGTGGCTAAATCATCATTGAACTCGCTAAGTCTACGATCAAATGGTTAGAAAGATGACATGCACATATTTTAATTCACCATTTATTTGTTTATAAATTTTAATTTAGGGACACAATAATTATTAATCGATCCTAAATAAAGTTGACTTTTTTCAGGAAACTGTGCGTATTTAATTGGCCAAAATTTTTAGATATCATCTTCAGGAAACAAAAGCCAAAAAGTGTGTATATATAATTCCCGTTTGCCATTTCCCGTTTATAACATTAATTACGTTACACGGTCAAAATATAATACGTTCAAATTAATTGGAAGAAATTAGAAATAAAAGCACAAGGATAACGATATCTTTTTCTATTCTTAAAAAAAAAAAATTAAAAAAACTTTTTCGACAAAGTTAACGTTAATTTGTAAAACGACTTTTCAAAAATACACTATAACAACCAAAATTTGTTCAAATAAATTTTTCAAAAAAAAAAAAAAAGAAAAGAAAGAAAGAATAAATAGTTTAATGATACATTTTCCTTTCTTTAGAAAATAATATATATACACACACTGTTATATTTTAATCTCAAAATTTAAATTTATCACTATTCAGTTATTAAACTCCAATATGTGACAATATAGTTCTTATAATTTAAAAACTAAGAGGATGTTTATTTTAAGTTCAAAATGAGATGATATGGTTGCACAGTTCATGCAGTAAGGTAAAAGAATGTTTATATTATAGCTGAGTTCCTATAGTTTAATTTTTAATTTTTAATTTTTTTATTTTTTTAAAAAAGGACACTCGAAGCTATGTATTTAATCTACCTTAAGAAGAAACACACTAAAATATAGGCTTCTAGCAAATTTGACAAAATGAGTTAAAAAAATTAGACCCATAATCCAAACTCATTACTTTTGTAAAATAGCAAAAAATAAACTCAACCCATATGATACACTTGACATATTACTGATATACACTTGATATACTTGAAACCCTTGTTATACTACTAGTATATGCCTGATTAGGGTTGGCAATGGGGCCGAGGTGGGGCGGTGAGCATCTTCCGTCCCCGGCTCTATGGGGGAAATTCACCCCATCCCCGTCGGGGAACGAGGTCTCCACGGGCCCCATTCCCCGTTTCCCCATGAAGATTCCACTACTAGTTCCCCACGGAAAATCCCCCACCATATTCAATTTAGGGTATTTTTTTTTTTAGTTTTTTAAGTTTTGGCTTGGCTTCTTGGACTTAGAGTTAGAAATGGGTTATTTAATATTGGGCTCAAATCCAACACTATACATTATAAACATATATCAAATCGGGGTCGGGGACGGGACGGGACCTTGAAAATTTTCCCTGGTTTGACCCCATCCCCGGTCAAACCAGGGATTCCCCACCCCGATCAGGGCGGGTCCCCTCGAAGACCCGACCCCGTAGGGAATTTTGCCAACCCTCTATGCCTAATATATAGGGTTGATACGCTATTGATAAACACTTGATGCATTATTGATATACAATTGAAAAAGACTAGTTATTTAAGTGTTCTAAAAAAGTCATAAAAATACTTCTTAAACACTTTTTCTCTAGTTATTCCAAACATGACTAGATTGTTAAAACAAGTATACTAAAGTGAGCGTTAGTGACTTTAGGTTGAATTTCCACGGCACATTATACATTTGTACTTAAAAATGAAGGAGACAACTTCATTTGAAAAAGGAAAAAAACTATAAAATGGATAAAAAATGTAGCAAATATAAAAATTAAAGTGAGTAATAACTCATATTGTTGCAAACAAAAAATATTAAAAATATACAAATCAATAAAAAAAAATACGTAATTGATATACTTTAAATGTGGTATATTATTTACCAAAAAACGTGAGTTTGTTAAAAAAAAAAAAAAAAAAAAAAAGCAAAATTAAAATACAAAATAAAAGAAAATTTAAATTTGAGAATTTTGTTATATCTACAATTTTTCATATGTCAAAGACATGTCCCTAATTATACATTTTAGATTTGCCACCATTTGCAAATTTCTTTAAATTATCATAGAATTTTCCGTAGTAAATATTAAGTGATTATATTGTTACATACTAAAATTCATTAACTAAATCAGGACTAAAATGTTTAATTTAGTAGACTAAATTATTAGTTTAAGAAAAGTAGAGGAACGAACGTGTTTTTAACCTAATGAAAAAATATCCCCAAATAAAAGTTCAAATACAAATTTTCTGAACAAATTCTTTGGGATAGATACACAGAAAAATACTTCAACAGGCACCCCCTACCAATACACACTAATTTTTCTTCAGAAATCACATACAAATCTCCATATTTTTATCTTCTCACTGCAGTTGGGCAGATTCCATCATTTTCAAAACCAAAATGATGCCAAAAATAATGATGATGATGATGATGATGATAATTTAAAAAGGGAAAAAAATAAAAATACAATACAAACCTCATCCATCATCATCTTAGATGTTATAAGAGGCCAAAAGGCTCAGGCAGAGCTTCAAATCCATTATCCAAAATGGAAGCCAAATCGGTTTTATCGTCGGCGCTGTGCAGCCAATTCGTGTTTTTCAAGTCCTCTTTGAGCAATATTGCATCATAACGGGAGCTCTCATAGATGTCCAAATGATTCAAGCTTGCAGAAAATCTTCCATTCTCTCCTCCTCCTTCGGTTCCGATTGTTGCTGAAGGTCTATGAAAATGGTTTCCTCTCTCCATGTTGTTGTTACTGCTCATTTGGAAGTCAGTATCAATAGCCTCGGAGTTACTCAAAGCAATGGATTGAGTTTTCGAAGTGGCCGATCGGATGCTGTGTGGAAATAGAGTATTGCCTGAACCTGAGCGCACGCTACCGGGGCCATTTCTTATATCCTACACCACACAAGCAGATTGGATTGTTCATTAAAAAGATGCATCCTAAAAACGAAAAACGAATTCGATGGTAGGGTAGATTTTTGCACAATCAACAGCACAAAGATGGAACATACCATATGTCTGATGGCCATATCGAGTGATTTCTTCGAAATAGACCTCCCAAATCCATTGCTTTCTGCTGTAGTTGTAGAAGCCTTCACAGGTCTCCGTCCGCTCAAATCAGAAGAACTTGAAAGTCTCCTAGTTTCATGACTGTCACTGAGATGTCCATTGGTATTCAACCGACCCCTTCCAGGAGCGTCGGTTATTCTTCCCCTTGATACGGTAGGTGATGCTGCTCTTCTAGGCACGGCAATGGTCGATGAAGGCTCTGGACTCCCTCTGACTGATGCAGCAGGAGATGGGCGGGATCTACCAGCAGAAATTGGCCTGTCGGGCAATGTCGTTCGAAGGTTTGGAGGGGTATCAAGAGGAAAATCAGGGGGGACAATTGGCTGAGGTGCAGCCCGGACCCGAGGACTAGGAGAACTTGGTCGGGATGTTGATGTTGAACTGCGACCATTTGTTGAGAGAACACGTGATGTAGAAGATGGAGTGCCGACAACAGAAGAGAGGGAAGGAGCAGAGTTTCGCCGAGTAGGTGTAGATGGACGGGAATTTGACCGGGCTGCAGGAGAACTCAAATTTGCAGGAATTTGAGGCCTGGAATTAGGAGTCGACGGCCTTGAACTTTGTAGTGGCCTTGGTTTTTCAATGGAGGAGCTGGTGGGGGATGGACGGGCTCTTGAAGGAGTTGAGGACCTCGATGGTGTTGTGCGTGAAGATGGAGTAGAAGGTCTCGCAGAAGATGAACTGCGTGTACTAGGGGAGGAAGGCCTTATGTAAGAGGAAACCGAAGCTGAGCTTGTGTTAAGTATTGATGAAGTGGACCTACTGGAGGAGTAACTACTATACTGTGGAGTGGAGACCGAGGACCGAGACACAGAACTGCTCCTAGCTGGCCTTGAAGGATTGTGGCTCTCTGATTGTGAGACTGAAAGCTGAAACAGATATGGGAAGCAATTAATAACACCCTAGATCATACAACTACAGAGGGGTCGTGAATCTCAATCTCCCAACTTAAAAAACGCTCTTTTATTGCAATATTAACAAGTACTTTTGAGCTACATTCTGTCATGTACAAAGAATCACACAAAATAGAAGGAAGAAAACTTAAGTGAAAATACTGAATCACTCTATATATGCAAATCAGGAATATCATAGGGAGTAAAGAAGACCGAATCATACCCTTGAAGCTTTTGTTGTCGAAGATGACCTGACTAAGGTGCTACTTCTTGGCGCTACCACGGTAGATTGAATTTCACTTTCAGAGGATGAAGGGAAAAGAGGAGTACCAGGTGGGGTGAGAAGCCTGTAGCACAAAGGTTAACTTAACCAGAGAAGAATCATATGTCGGAAAACATTGTGCATCACTCAGACAGCTAAAAATCAAGATCTACTTCATTTTTCTTTTCTTTTCCGTTCAAAAGAAAGTGGTTCACACTTTTATCTGTTAAAAGTAAGATCAGAATATCTGGAATCTACTTCACATAACCCCTAACCAAGCATCAGTATTTGACGAATCATTGACATGTACTTGCAACTTTCTAATGACAATATATGTTTTACTTCTTTGTCATTATCACTCTTAAAGAGATAATTTAAAGTCCAAAGAATGAACAAAAGGGCCCAGCAAATAATCGCATAAATAGATCAAGTAAATACATAGAGTAGTCTAGAAAACTTAAATTAATTGGTCCATGACAGGTAGAATTAAGAAATGCTGACATGTTATTCACCTTCTCCACCATCTCCATAATTGATAATCCTATAAAATACTTTGGATACAGTTGAAATCATTGATAGTTTATGGATTACTTCATTGATAATTGATGAAAGAGAGCGTCAAAACCAGTAAGTTCCAGAGCAAGAAAAAAAAAAATCGAAATCATTGAATCTGTTAAGTAAATTTAACAAAAGAAGTTACCAGTCATAATCGTGTTTCCCTCCCTCAGTCGACGAAAGCAGATCGTCGATCCCACTCTTAGCCAATTTCACCGATCCAACTGAAAGCCTCCCCAATTTCACCGACGCTAACATAAAAATGAAATCAAACACTTCAATAACACTAATCAAGAGAGCTAAAGAACAATACACAAGTTTAATCCGTCCATTCAATAAAAAAACCATCAGATTCAGAACCACAACAGCTTCCTTCAACTAATCAAGTCACTACAAAACAGATTTTCAAAAACCTGCCAAACAAAACAATCTCAAATCCAGCAGACATTACATCAATCCAGAGAAAAATCCAGATTATTTACCATCAGAGGAGTCATCAGAGGCAGCAACGGAGAGACTGCGGCGATTTTTGGAGAAGAGATCCAGATTCTCATCGGAATCCCTGGAGATTCCAGTGAAGCTATGACCACGGCGGTGCTGAGACAAGAGAGGAGCATTCCGGGCACCAGAAAGAGGCTCCCTCCAGTTCCGATTCATGACGGCGAGGATGGGAAGGTTCCGATCAGAGAAAGGAGATGTTAAAGGGGTCTATAGAGAGGGAAATTGAAGGAGATTGCAATGGAAATGATGGTAGAGGAAGGGAGTAAATGCAAATGGAGGAAATCAGTCATGGAAGTTTCTTTCTATATGTCACAAGGAAACGGAGAGAGAGAGAGAAGGAGAGGAGTCAGAGTCAGCGTCAGATCCATATTTGGGTTTTGGGAACGGCCGGTTTGGCCGAGGCTCGATCTGAATAGTACACTTTAAAGTGAACTATTATTTTTTGTAATTTGAATATTTAATTTGGGTGTCTATTTTATCGCGGTAAAATACACTTTTCGTTTATGAGATTTTATTCGTTTTGAGTTTTTAAATTAATTTAGTTTCTATTTCATCTAAAGTTTTTTTTTTTTTTTTTACCGTATGTGAGGTTGAATATCTGAATTTGAGATTGATATTTCATGTTTGATGTGAGTTGAAATGTTCATTTTGACGTTTGAATTTGATTATTAATTGGACATTGGGTGTAAAGAATAGAAAAAATACAAAAATTTATGAATCATTCAAGAAATGCATATGAATGAAGTCTAGTGAGTATATGTTTACTACTATGCCCTCGTTCCATTAGATTCAACTCTACTTGAGGGCCTATGCCCAAAAAAGAAAAAGAAAGAAAGAAAACCCTAGTTAGAAACCAATTTTAAACTTTGAGGAACAATTGGAATATAGGCTTTGGGATGAACATGTCATTTGTGTTTTTTTTATTATTTATTTATGGTGTCTAAATCAGCGCATCTAATCCTACAACATTCAAGTGGCAAAAAAATTTATAGGATAATATATCCTAGGCATGTGGCCCTTATAGATTGAACATGTTTATTACTATTATTGTGATTATTATTTGTTGTTGAGACAGAGAAACTAGGAAGCCAAAACAAATACCAACCAAATCACTCCCCTTCGAGAATAAGAGGATAATAGAGGTTGGAAAACATCAGATGAGGTCAAAGAAGTTAATAAATCCCAAAAGATGAGGTCAAAGAAATTAAGTTATGGACTTTACAAAAGATAACAATATTTACGGAGGGAATAAGGCTAAGAGCCTCTCTCACAAAAATATCAACCTCGGAAAAATCAGAGCCTACAAGGTTCAATAATCCCATGACATCTAAAGAATCATACTTGACTTCCATAGGAGGATTCTTGTCATACCGCCAACAATCCGTCATTCAAGCCATCAACAATTACCTTAGCTTCGAGAACCTTCACCACTTCATCTGTAACCGAAGAACTTACAACCTCTCAAAATAGGCTAATCGAGAGAATCTCATAAGATCTAACCTAAACCCCCTTCCCAAGAGAGTCAGACCAAATGATTGGTAGCTGATTTATATTTTTTGTTTAGGATAGATATTTACACTAGTTAACTATCGAAGATTGTTAATACTTACCTAATTGAATTCAGCGCTTCCAGATTTCTCTACTTCTTTTCTTGAGAGTGTATTTTAAATTTGATTTAAATGATTTTGTGTAGGTTTATATATAGTTTTTTTTTCAATTTACAAAGTGTGGCATCAAACCTCTGACCTCGAGGTTGATAGTACATACTTGATGTTGGTCAAGTTATGCTCATCTTGGATTATATATACTAAAGTTTAGGTAAATTTTGGTTGTTTATGTATAAATGTATTTTCTAGTTCAAATAAAAGGATCGGAGTGAACATTTGAGCCTATAATCTTCAAATGAATTTACTAATAAAATAACAGATTGACTATTAAATTAGTAGTGAGCAAATGATAAAAATTTAATTGACTTTTTTAGTAGAACATTTAATTGACTTGATAGACTTTCTAGTTTGATTTTTCATTAACTATAGAGATTGGCTTTGAAGTGCGTTATTTATTTTCACATTTTGTTTTATTTTGTTATTTATTATTATTATTATTATTATTATTGACAAACATATGTGAAGGAGAGAATCAAACTTTTAACTTAGAAATTGACAATATAAGTGTCATGTTAATTGAGCTATACTCATTTGAACACTATCACGTATATTATACTTAAGATTTGATTTTATTGAATTAAATCATTATGAAAATTAAATCCATGACTAAGTAGAAGGTAAATATCAAAACCTCTCTAAAATTTATTGACAAATTTTTAGTAGGAAACATATATATATAAAATTTTAAATAGTCCTTTCATACATGAATTTATATTTATTTCATATTTACTTGTTTGATTATATATATAATAATTACAAATTAAAATACTATTTTGATCTTCGTACTTTGAAGTTTGTTCAATTTTAATTCATATACTTTTAAATATCTAATGTTAGTCTATATACTTTTAATAAATCTTAAATTAGTGTCTCAAAGTTAATTTTATCAAAATTGGTTAAATAATTACAACAATTTTCGTATAAGGAAATATAATATATGGAAATATTTTCAAATTTTGAAATAAAAATACTAATAAATAAAAAAGTATATTTTGAAAAATGATAATAAACAAACGGTGAGGATTAAACTTAAATTTTTTTTAAATCAGTCTATTAAAATCAAACATTTAAAGGAATAAAGACTAAAATTTAAGAAAATTTTAAGTACAAAGACCGAAATGGTTATAAACAAAAAGATTATTACCACTTTACCGCTCTGCCCAAATATATCTATCACTACGACACCATTGGACCCCTTTTTGTTTATTTTGTTTTTTTTTTAATTATTATTATTATTTTGTTTTTTTTTTCTTTCTTTTTGGGGTAAAAGATCCATTGGACCATTTTGAGAAGCTTATAAAGATTCTAGATAACTTTTGGCATTGCAAAAGGTAGATAACAATTTTATATGAAATGCATTTTATTGGTTCGAATCTAATTTTAATATTTTAAATTTTGTTTGATTATTATTTAATGCTTGAAAAAAATTTGAAAACTAAAAACAGTGTTTAAAATTATTTTCTTAAAAAATTTATTAAGGCCGCAAATATTTGTTTAAGAAAGGTGAAAACCACCACAAGAAAATTAAAAAGAAATGAATATGTATGAATTTCAAAAATTAAAAACGAAAAACAAAAACGTTATCCAACATGACCTAAATAAATATTTATTTTAATTATTAAACTTTGAAAAAACAAGTGGGGGTTTTTGTCTTTTTCTTTTTAAGTTGATTTTTAAGTGACAACATGACCGAATATATGTGTATATGTTGATGTGAGTATTAGACGCACATAAGTTGGTTGAAATCGATATTGACTCATTGAACATGAGTAACAACAACATGAGCCATGGCAAATATGGTTAAAATGTAGTCGACTATAACCTACGAAGCACAGATATTTCATGTGAGGCAAAGAATCAGTATCAGTATCAGATACGTATCGGATACCGATACTTCCAAATACTTTCAAGATACGTATCTGACACGCGATTTGACGTATCTATACTTTCAGATACTTTCCAGATACGTATCTGACACGCGATTTGACGTATCTATTTCTATGCATACTTTTTTTTTTAGAAAAAAGACAAGTAACTCATCTAATCTTTCCCAATCTAAAATTAGGCAACCTATTTAAAAAGCTCACTACTCGAGTCCGAAACTAAAAGAAAAAAAAATAAATAACGGACCAAATCTTATACTAGAATCATCTAATCTTCATCTTCATATTTGAGTCCCCACAAAGTCTACCAAAATAGAAAGCATTTGAATATTTTCAACAATAAGTTCTTTGTTTATCTTCATACTTCTCTCTCTAATATTCTTCTTCTTTCTTTTTTTGCAATATGAGTCACATTTCTGTTGCATTTTATTAACTATTGTACTTCAACATCTTAGATGTTGTTTTTTTTGTATTGTATTTTAGTGTTTGTATTATATTTTGTACTATTGTTATTAACTTGTATGCTAAATTTATCTATATCCTAAGTTTTTTTTTAAAGAAAAAAATGTATCTTCAACATATTCAGTATCCTCGTTTTTTAGAAATATATATATTAAAAATATATATAAAAAAAATGACGCATCCTTAGACGTATCCGTATCTTAGTTTTTAGAAATTGGCGAATCGCCGTATTCGATCGTATCCGTATCGTATAGCCGTATCTGTGTCTGTGTTTTATAGACTATAACTATAACTTTAAATTCCATTATATACATATATGGGTAAAACTGTCCTCTCCTTTTAATATAAAAATTTAAATTGATGATTAAATTCATTATTAATTGACTTATTATTTTTTTTTAAAAAAACATAGAACTATTAAGGGAAAATTATCGATTTTGACCCAATTTTTTTTTTTTTTTTTTTTCAATTCAAAAGTAAACTCATTTTTAAAATCTACTTTTTTTTAACATCTTTTCAATCTTTTCAGTTTTTAAGTGGAGAGACTCACCACATGAAAATACTATTTTGTCCATTAATAAATGGTCATGAAATTGCCTTGAATATGAAATCACCCAACCTACCTAACTCACATATCTTAAATTAGAAACTTCAGTCTTCAATTTCACATTTTGTTTTTAAGATAGAAATTTTTTATGTGAAGGTCTCAATTTCAAAGGAATAATCCTTTTCAGAGGGTCTCAAGTTTAGAGGAACAATTTCTTTCTTTTTGAGAGTTCCAAAATAAGCAAATATGTTGAAAATTAATCTTTTATTTTTTTAATGTTGAAAATTAGTAATTTGTCTCGTAAATTTGAATTCGTAAGTAAGTCTTTTGTCTCGTGAAGTAACTTCACAAGATAAACTTACAACATTACAAGACAAATGAGATAGTCTGTCGTTTGTCTCGTAAAGTTATAAGTTTGTCTTGTGAAGTTATTTTTGAGACAAAAGATAGAAATGGACTCAACTTTATGAGACAAAAGATTGACTTTTATCTCTCGCAAAGGTGAATTCATTTCTATCTTTTGTCTTGTCAAGTAACATCAAGAGACGCAATAGTGAGAAATTTGTAAATTAGTTTGAAAGCTCTTTGTTATTTTTGTCTCGTGAAGTAGCTTTATGAGACATACTAATAACATTACAAGACAAACGACAAAGAGCATTTAAGCTAATTTACAAACTTCTTTCCATTGCATCTTGTGAAGTTACTTCATGAGACAAAGGATAGAAATAAACTCAACTTTATGAGAGACAAAAGTCAATCTTTTGTTTTAAAAAGTTGAGTTCATTTTTATCTTTTGTCTTGTGAAGTAACTTCACAAGACAAACTTAAAATTGTACGAGACAAACGACAAACTATCTTGTTTGTCTCGTAATGTTGTAAATTTTTCTTATAAAGTTACTTCACGAGACAAATGACGTACTTACAAACTCAACTTTACGAGACAAACTACTACTTTTCAACATAAAAAAATAAAAGATTATTTTTCAACATATCTGCCTCTTTTGGAACTCTAAAAAAGGAAAGAAATTGTTTCTTTAAACTTTAGACCTTCTGAAAATGATTATTCCTCTGAAGTTGAGACCCTTATGTAAAACATTTCTATATTGAAAACAAAATGTGAAACTGAAGATTGATGTTTCTAATTTAGGATATTTGAGTTAAGTAAGTTGGATGATTTCATAATCAAGACAATTGAAAGACCATTTATTGAGGGATAAAATGATATTTTTACGTGATGGGTCCCTCCACTTAAAACTGAAAAGATTGAAAAAGAGGTTAAAAAAGTAGATTTTAAAAATGAGGTTACTTTTAGAATTGGAATTTTTTTTTGGTCAAATCAGCCATTTTCCAACCATTAAGTAGGTAGCATTTCTACTTTTATTTCTTGATCATTTTTTAACTTTTCACTATTTTAATGAAGAAAAACAATTTTTTGTATTTTGCTTACTGTTATTGGTATATTCGCTATTTCATTTTCACTGAAAAATAAAACAAAATCATGTTGATAATAATTTTTCTCGTTTCTTGATTGATTTTTTGAAATTTTAGATTAAAATATAAAAATGAAAAATAAAATAGTTTTAAAATTAGATATCTAAAATTTTTATGCTATATTTATTTTTGAATATATATTGTCCACTTTATAAATGATGAATGATAAAATGATGTTTTATTTATGTTTTAGAAAAAAAAATGAAAATATAAACTATGTACCAGAAAATTTGATTTATTGTCATCCAGGCCATTTAGATTCTCTTGAGAAAAAAATTATTTTTTTTAAAAAATTCATTTTTATTTAAATAATTTTGATAAAAGCGGATTAAAATACATTTGATAAGTAATTTTGAGTAATTGCCAAACCATCACTTTCATCCAAAATAACTTATATTTTAGAATAAGCACTTAAAAATTGAAAATGTATTCCAAACACAATTTTTACCTAATTTTAAAGTCTCTAAATATAAGAAATGAAAAACAAAAACAGTTAATGAAACATTTTTATTTCTCAGAAGAAAAAAAGGAAAAAATGATCCCTATAATTTTCTTTAATTGTTTTTTTGTCCTTGTGTTGGGACATTTTATTGTCTTTGTTTGGATATTTTCAAGTTAGGATTGGATGCTTTTTTTGGTTGTTTCTTTGGCTTGGTAGTTGAGTTTAGTGGTGTTTTTTTTTTTTTTTTTTGTTGCTGGGTTTTGACATTATTGTTTGTTTCAACTATTTATTTTACAATAATGATAGGATGGGGATTAAATCTCCGACCTCTTAGATGAAAATATATATCAATATCATTGAGTCAAATTTATTTTAGCTTATTTTATTAACTATATTTTGTTATGCCTCGACAATATTTTGACTTTATTGATAAAAGAATATTAATTTCACTATTTATTTTTCTAATTCAATTTAATTTTACCTAAATAAAAAATGGATGTTACCTTTAATCATAATAGGTAAACTTAAAGGTCTTTTTATAGTTGGTGTATTATTAATAACAAAAGTTTAGGCCGGATTTCATCTATTTAAGTTTTGATAATCATTTTTTTTTAAATAACGAGAACATAATTTTTAAACACTTGTTATGTGTTTTGAAATTGATTAAGAATTCAAAAGATATATATTTTTTAAAAAAGTTTAATATCATGATAAGTAAATTGAGAGGAAAGAAACATAAACTTAAAAAACTAAATTGTTATTCGATGACGTCTATGAAAATTTAGGGTAACTATTTTAAATGACAAGATTGTTGAAAATATTTTTCAATATAGCAAAATGTCAATGTCTATCGGTCTCTATCACTGATACATAATGACATTTTACTATATTTGTTGAAAGAAAAAATAATAAGGAGGTATCTACTGCAAGTAAACAATGTTATCACCTATGTTATAGCAATTCACAAGACAATTATAAAAAATTGCAAAACAAATAAAATAACATCAAAGATTAGTAACTCAATTTGGTGCAGATCACCTACGTTTGGGCGCTAGAGCGCCTAGGAAAGACAACTTTACTAATATCAATGATAAACAATTACAACGCAGTATTTATCTGTAATATATACATGATTATAGTGACTCTTGTACAACTTTACCACTCAACTAACATAGGTTCTCCTTAGGTTTGAGACTCCTTCTCACGGTGTCTTAGGCTTCCCTAAGTTATATTATCCGTGAAGCAAATCATAGGCTCCCCCTAAGATCGAGACTTCCTCTCTATATAACTTGAGCTCCCATCAAGTCGTAAACTCCTTCTCACTCGTATTGTATCTTTCCTTCTAAGAGCAAAGTCCCATTTGTTCGAATGGCTTAGGCTCCTCCTAAATTTGAGAATCCATTCTCAAAAGATCTTGCTCACGATGTGAGGAACACAGAGTACGTCTTCAAGAAAACTCAACTTTATCACTGCACTACTTTATTGACTGAATACATATTGAGTTGTTTTTCCAATATGAGCTTTTCACAAAAAATAATACGGTCAATCCTTTACAAAAGACAAAAAAAACCCCTTTAAATATGAGCAGCGAAAATTTAACGGGCAACCCTAACTTCCATAGCAATCGAGAGCTAAAAAGGAAAAAATATTGGCGGAATAAAACAGCAAAGGAAACCACCGATAAGAAAAGCATTTTGCAGAATCAATATTGCCATAGACATTCCTCTTCTTGATCAAACCACCAATGCAGAAACACATCTCATAGCATTTAAGATGCTTAAACAAATATTGCTAACCCCACAAAATCTAACATTTGTAAATAAGTTGACTAATTTTTTCATATTTAAAAATAGCCCATGAATTTATTTATTTTTTACTTTTGGTTTTTTAAAAATAAGCTTATAAGTACAGTGAAAAAATGGTGAGACCTCACAATGATAATAAATCTAAAGAGGTATCATTTTGAGAAGCATGTTGAGGATCCCATGTTTTAAAAAAAAAAAAAAAAAAAACCTCACATTCTCATAAAATGCATAAACTACGCTTTTAAGGTCACGTTTACCAAACCGTAATGAAAAATGGTGTAATTGGAGATTTCATTGATGGATGAATTGTAATAAGCTTGAATTGCAAACACAATTGGATTACTTTCATCAAGTTTACTTAAAATTATGAATCTGTCACATTTTATTATTACTGTTACTTTTTGACCCTGACGGTAACGGTAATGGTAATAATAATGATAACGGATAACGGTAAAGGTAACGATAAATGTGACAAGTGGGTCCCACGTAATTTTCAACCACAATCAGATTGAATACTTTTTATTTCTCAACCAGATTACACGATTTGATTACAAACTTCAAAAGGACTTCACATCTCATTACGATTACGGAAAATAGGTGAAACTCACTCTTTATATTACCATTGATAGATTACTTTTCAACTGATGTAAACATGACATAATAGTAAATTAATTACAAAAATGAAACTCCATGTTTATCTTGTACGTATACAATGAATTTTCTTTCTCAATTATAAAGATTAAAAGAATCTATATTAAATTTCCTTTTTATCTAATAACAAAAAAAAAAACCTTTTAAGTAATAAATAAATAAACTTTGCAAATCTTATTTTCTTTCATTTCTTTCTTTTCCCTTCTTATTAGAAATTGTGTGGATTTTTTCTTCTCATTCTTTATTTTTTTTAAAAAAATCTTGTACTTTTTTTCTTGAATATTTTTTTTTAAAAAATATTGAGTAAAATTTTCTTGTGGCTTATGAAGCTTCAAAGAAAACGTGAAACATAATTAAAATATTGAACTATTATTTTAATCATTACATTCACCGACTTATATAATTGAGGCAGAGTAGCCTCCTTCTCCTCTTCTTCCATTTTGGTTATTAATTATCCATCAGACACATTTAAATAATATTTTATTGTGAGCAAAATATAAAAACACCAGCACGTAGTTGAAAATAAGTAAACATATAATTATTATTTGTTCATTTAAATCTCTTTTCGTCATGAAAATTAATGCTTTTTTTTTTCAATCACTATTTTTTAAAATATTGTTTCAATTTTTAAATTTCGCTTAAAAATAATGCATAAGAATTGTTCTTTTCCCCAAATTATTTCTAGTTTTAAAATAAATTTTAGAAAATGATTATGGTAAAGAATGTGTGTTTGCCTTGAACTTTTAAAAGGTGCATTTTTTTTTTTAAATTTTCGGATTTTTAAGAATATATGTATTTGATTTATAATTTTTAAAAGGTACTTTTTTAGTTATTGAATTTTTTAAAAAAGTGAAAATCCAAACAATAAGTTTTTTATTAATTTAAATTAGAAAAATAATTTTAACAAATTAGTTTTTCTTTCTAAAATTACTTTTTAATTCAAAATGTCATATAATTATTTAAAAGACAGAAAATTAAACCGGAGGAAACCAATAGTATAGAGACTAAAATGATATTTCAATGCAAATGTTAAAACTAAGGTTAAATTACAAATTTAGTCTTTAAACGTTTAGGTTTATATGGTAATCAGTTCCTAAATTTTCAACAATAACTAATAATAGGACTCTACACTTTCAATTTTGTCCATAACATCTCCCTGAAGTTATAATTTTGTGTTTAATATAGGTCGTTGACAAATTTTATTTTTTTTTAAAATTATTTGATAGGTTGGATATAAATTTGAACTTTATGTTTAATGAAATTCTATACTTTCAATTCGTATCTAGTTAATATGTGAATTTTGAAGAATATGAAACTTTAAGGATAAATTTGTAAGGTTATAAGCTTAGAGATGAAATAAATTTATATTTCAAATAAAACTAACTAGTTAGGTTAAGAACTTAAGAGTACACAAAATTTGAAATGTCGATGTGATGAGAATTTCAATGGAAATTTAGAAAAAAATTATAAAAACAAAAAACTAATTAATAAATTAAATTAATAAATGGACATTTATTTCTAGGACAAACTTCATTCATAATTATCATAAGATTAAGATTCTTGAAGCAATGGTGATTTGTCTTAGGTTGGAGAGCATTTCCACAATCATTAATTTGAATGTCTTGGTTGAATTAAACTACTTGAAAGTGGTCAACCTGTTGAATACTGTTGTGGTGGATATTTCTGAGGTCACTTTATTCATAGAAAAATTCTAAGGTTCGAATTAATGATCTAAGGGTTATCTCCTTCTCCCATGTTTGACACTATTAAAATGTGTTGGCACATTCTTTTGCATCTAAAGCTTTGAAAGAGCAACAGTCTTCCATTCTTACACGGATAAGTGGTTTTTAGCGATAGTGTCTTGTAATATAATTTTATAGCTTGCTTGTTTTCTTGTTTGCTCGTCTAGTCCCAAAAAATATTTATTATTTATATTATGTTTGTATCAGTGACATTTTATGTTTGATGGATTTCTTTTCGATATAATAAGAATATTAATCACCATTTATAATTGTTGATACCAAAAAATGGTTCAACCGTAAATTTCTATCATAGAAGAGAATTGTCCAATTGCCTATAAGACAAAATAAACTTAGCACCAGTGTGGTGTCAAGCCATGCATACTCTGACGCTCAAGTCAATTTTGGGTTTGTGAGTAACTTGACAGTAGAAAATAGCTGAGCATTTTTGGCATACCTTCGACCAATGGATTTGGTCGTTGATATAGGATAGTAAAGCGTAACAAACGTTTAGGCTCATAATGCCCCTCTTAAATTCTTGGAACTACCGAATTAATGCTTGATGGGAAGTTACACCATTACTGCAACTGTTGTTTAAGTACATCATCTACTTAAAGTCTCAACGCTTCCTTTATGGCTTATCGGTAAAGATTTTGGATGGTTTAACACTCAATCCACTCAAAGATCTCCCATGGGTCCTCTAAGCTCTCCTAGGCTCTTCCCATAAGTCTTTTGAGCTCTCTTAGGCTCTCCCTATGGGTCCTTTGAGCTCCTTTAAGTTCTCCCCACGAGTCTTCTGAACCATCTCTAAGATTTTTTTATAGGTTCTCTAAGTCATCACTAGGCTTCCCATGGCTCCTCTGAGCTCTATTGGGCTCCCCTATGAGTCTTTTAAACTCCATTGAACTATTTTCATGGGTCATTTGAGCTTCACTAGGCTCTCTCTATATGTCCTATGAGCTCTCTTTAAACTCATCATGGGTCCTCTAAGCCTCCACGAGGCTTTCCATGGCTCCTTTAAGCTCAACTAGTCTCTCTTCATAGGTCTTATGAGCTTCACAAGGCTCTCCTTATAGATTCTCTAAGCTTTCTCTAAGCTCCCTATGAGTCCATTAAACTCACTTTAAATTCCTTATGGGTCCACTAAGCTCTTCTCGTGGGATCATTGCGCTTCACTAGGCTTTTCCTATGGGTTCTCTAAACTCTCCTAGGCTCTCTATGAGTCCTCGGAGCTCCACTAAACTCTCCTCATAGGTCTTTTAATCTCCATTAGACTCTCCCCATGAGACTATTGAGCTCCACCAAGCTTTCCCTATAGGTTCTTCGAGTTCTACTATGCTTTTTATAGGCCCTCCAAGCTCTACTAGAATGCCCTTATAGAAGCATTGAGCTCCACTAGGCTCTCCTTATAAGTACTTTAAACTCTTATAGGCTCTCTATGGATCTTCTGAGCTTTACTAGGCTCTTTTAGCCTAGACTTCTCTAGGCTTAGGCCTTTTTAGACTCCTCATGGCTAGACTTTTCTAGGCTCAGGGCTCTCTTAGTCTCCTCATTTTTGGGCTTCTCTGGCTCATGCTCCTCATGCCTAGGCTTTTCTAGGCTCAAGCCCTCCTAAGCTCTTCATTCCTAGGCTTTTTTAGGCTCATGCCCTCCTAGACTTCTCATGCTTAGGCATTTCTAGACTCATGCTCCTCATGCCTAGTTTTCTTTAGGCTCAAGCCTTCCTACACTACAAGAAATAATAGTTACAATAGCTAAAGAAAAAAGCTATAATAATAGATCTTTTATAGCCTTTTTCGAACGTCCTGACAGACCATGTTATTAAAAGTCCAGGACTTTTGAAAGTGTTTTTTTGTTAGCTATGCCAAATGCTATTAAAACCTAAAAATTATAGCATATTTACCTTGCTATGAAAATATATTGTAGCGTTACTAATTAAAGCTATAATAAGTTTCTATAGCTTATAAAGTGAGCTATTATAACTTTGTAATAACATTTTATTTATGTTATTATAAGTTTTTAGAAGCCTTTTTTATGCACTATTATGAAGATTTTATAGCCTTTTCTCATCAATGATTGATTACCACGGTCATGATGGCTATCTTTAGCCAATTTTTACTATGGCAAACCATTTCACTAATGTTCATCAAATTTCATGTAAATGATAATTAGAAAATATACATTAATTATATATAATAAAGTATCATGACACGTAAATATCACAAGTCTCATCTCATAATTAAAATTTTGTAATCCCTTACATGACACATTTAATTAATATAATACAATGAAATAAAGTTACAAAGTAATTAATACAAAGTGAACAACAAAATACAAGATTCACCAACTTTTTAATATTTCCGTAATGAGTACAAAATTTAAGGGTTAAGTGAGTTGTCATCTTCATTCTTCATCAATATGCAAAGCCTCATTCCATCCACCTACAAAAAAAAAATTCCAAAAAAAAATCATAGACACTAGTTTACTAGAGGAAGAAGACCATTAACTATCAATTCTAAGTCGCTAACCTCTTACTTTGAGCCTTAAACCACTTAAAGAGCGAATAATGTTTCAACTTTTTGTAGTTGCCAAAATTTACTATTAAGAACTAAGAAACCTTCTCATTATTTGATTCAATTCCTCAATTAATATACAAATATAAAGTATAATTGAGTAACTTTGTGCTAAATCTAAAGTCTAAGATCTTAAGGTTTATTATATTCCAATAGTAGCAACAAACACAAAGCTGTCTATAATCAAACAACTCACATGAACCTTTCCTAATGACTTTCAAAGTGGTAGAAAATAGACAATCTACTCAATACGCTTCAGGTATTACTTCAATTAGTAAAACAAATTGAAACCACTACACATACACACTAATTCGAGTATCTTCTAAGTGATATCTACTCCCACCCCCTCCAAAGCTACTTTAATTTGAAGTCTCTTAATTTCGCATTTTTCATTTAAAGAACCTAAAAAATCCAAAGAAAATCTCCCACTTCTATGTAAGACATGGATGAGAGAGAAAAAAACAAAACAAAACAAAAAATTCATATTTAGAAACTTCTATAATTAATTATACCAATAGAACTTTCCATCTAAAAAAACTATGAACGATTCCTTAGTTTAAGAACCATAGCGACAATCTCCTTCAAATTTTATAATATTTAAAAGCAAAAATAAAGACGAAGTGGAAGTTGAACTCCAAGACTTACAAATTAAGTGTAGTGTACAATAGAGGACTTCCATGTTACACTTAACTCTGATGCACCTCCACATCACACTTAACTCTGATACAAGATAGGCAATAGAAATAAATTTTGATAAATAAAATATATTATGAATTTTGTTTATCTCTCAAACTTAAAGAAAAGATTACACAAGATGTAAAAAAAAAAAAAAAAAAAAAAAAAATAAAAAATTAAAATAAAGAAGACATCAAAAACAAATAGAAAAGAAGAAGACAACAAGGTGAAGTTAGGTTGAATGGAGCCCATCTAGAATCAAAAAATTTGTAGATGGCCAAAATGACAACAATTTTTCTCAAGCAATAAATCTAGCGTCGAGTGGGAGAGCGTCGAGTGGGGAAGCATTGAGTGGGTGAACATCGAGTAGGTGAGCATCGAGTGGAGGATTGAGGATCAAGTTCTGGATCAGATCAAGACTTGGATCGAGTTCTGGATCGAGGATTGAGTTCTGGACCGAATCAAGATTTGGATCGAGTTTGATCGAGGATCTAGTTCTAGAATAAAATTTTTAGACTAGAGTTACAGAATCATCAACCATCAGAGGAAACAAAACCCAATACATAATTGCATTCCATTTAGCTAGCTTAATCTCCTTCAAGTACAGAAACTATAATCGAACAACAACCAAACACAAACAGTATGTTGGATCGATATGGCAACCCTAGAGGGGGGTGAATAGGATTTAATTAATTTTTTTTTCTAAATTAACCCAATTAAACTAATTAATACACTTTTTATAAATAATAAGAAAAATTCAATTTATGCAACAAATAAGATGACAAAAATGTGATAATTTAGTTCTATCAAATTTTAGCAAATAAATAAGAACAAACTAAAACATACAATAAATTGTTTAAATTAATTGCAAAAATAAAAAAGAAAGAGTTAGAGAAGAAGACAATGTAATTTTTATTGTGGTTCGGTCAAACTCGACCTACCCCACTCCCCAAGCGCCTCTTGGGCATTTGAATAAAATCTTTCCGACTCTTTCCACGGATTAGAGCCCAACCGTTACACCACCGCTCCTTTTACGGGTTCAAGAGCAAACCCGATCATTTCTACGGTTTAGGATCAAACCGTTACAAATGTTGGAATTGTTGAAGAACACAATATAACTCTCACTAGAGTGGATTTACAAGTTTAAGCACTCAACAAATTTATCCTCACAATACAATAACACTCTCTCAAGAATAAGATGAAAAGAAAAGAAAAAAAATTGGGAATTTAGAGAGAGCAACAATGGAACTTTTGAGTTTTGGAGAATTATGAAATGTAAAATTTGTTTATTTAAAATTTGGAGAGGAAGATGGTTTATATAGAGATGAAAAATTTTTTAGAAACCACAATTAATTTGGACCATTGGATTTTGGAAACAAACAAAATATAATATTAAATTCCTTTTCTTTTGAAATTCATTTTCTTTTTAAAATTAATCCAAAAAAATAAAAAACATACCATGTGTCAAAAACTAGCCGTTAGACCAAATATAAAATAATATTAAATTCATTTTCCTTTTAATTCATTTTCTTTTAAATTCATTCTTTTTAAAGTCAATCCAAAAATAAAAAAAAATACCATGTGTAAAAAAAAACTAGCCGTTAGACACAAACATAAAATAATATTAAATTTATTTCCTTTTAAATTTCTTTTTAAATTCATTTTTTAATAAAATAATATATATAATATATATAATATTTTAAATAACCAAAAGCCCCACGTGTCACTCTCCCAAACCTCCACGTGTCATCACCAGATTGGTCATTGATGCTGACTCAGTCACCACGTCACGCACGGATATTTTTCGGTAAAACTCGTTTCGATCATAACTCTTCTTTTAGTTTAATTGAGTGATTCAAGAGGTATTGGAATCGTTGTTCCAAGCTCTACGCTATGGACATATTAAAACACTAAAATTTTCAGTAATTAAAAATTGAGTTTGTTATCATCAAAACATTGATTAGTTAATTAATTAAAATTAATTAATTTGAGATTAAGGGCCAAAAAGCCAACACAACAATCAATTCCCAATGAAAAAACACAAAAAGGAAAAATCCAAAATCAAATAAAAAATAAAATGAAAATTGATCTAAGGATGAGTATTCGTAGTAACAATGAAAATGGATCTAAGGATGAGTAACAGTAGTAACAAAATTAAATGGTATTCAAGATCAACTAACAAGGCTCAAAGGAAATCAAAATCTTACCCACTGTACAATACTGGAATTGGGACGATTGTGACCCCGTGAAAGGGCGGTGCAGAGAGTCAGTCGATGGAGAATCACTGAAGATGATGGAGAGTGACGGAGGTGATGGAAAGTCAACCAACAGATTGTGCACATTTTAGTGCATAAAGATAAGGGATGTGAGAACGATATAAATTAAAAAGAGGTATGAAAGCAGATGAGAAAAAAATAAAACCACATTCACCAAAGTTGATGCAACCGACGGAGACGATGAAAAATCAGCCGTTGACAGTGGAATGCGGGTGGACATTTTATGGCATTGCGCGGAATTGAGAATGATAAAGAGAGAAATGAGAACGATATGAGTTTCAAGTGCTGAAAGTTGTGATTTGAGAAAATAAGGGTTGAGATTTGAGAGAGAAGATTGAGATTTTGTGTGGAGAGACGAAGAAAAAAAAGAAGAGAAACAGAGAAAAAGAAAATATCGGTTCTGTGTGTTTGAAGAAGGGGTGAAGCGCGTGACCTCCAAAATTTGCGTGTTTGAGTGGATAACTATGAAATTTTGAGTGCACCCAAAAATTTGATTTTTAACATTTTCCCCTTTTTTTAGAGTTTCTATAGCCTATTTTTAAAAAGGTTATGTCCAAGAGTTATAATAAGTCATATTTGTTGTAGTGCTAGACATGCTTAATTTTCTTTAGGCTCAAGCTCTTCATGTCTAGGCTTTCCCTAGGCTCATGCTTATGCTTCTCTAGATTTGGGCCCTCCTAGGCTCTTCATGCCTAAGTTTCTTCTCATGCCTAGGTTTCTCTAGGCTCAAACCTTCTTAGGCCACTTATGGGACTATAGGTCTCTAATTTCTTTAGACTTTCGGACTCGGCCTATTTCTAGAAATCTACCCATATCAATAATAATGATATCGAATCCATAAAAAAGTAAATATATGGATGAATATGACAACCTATTGGCGGAAATGCAATATCAGGAGAGTACACAAATTAAAAAATAATAATAATAAAAGAAAGGAGTATAAGACACGTGGAGATGCACGTGAATGGTCCAGCAAAGTTGGGTTATCAATTTGGTATCTACAAAGAATCCGACAGCACGTGCCTTCGCCGAGATTATTGACCCAATCCATATAAATTTCTATTTCATTTCAATGCAAATTCAATTCAGTTTCTGATCTTCTTCTCTTTTTTCAATTCCTTTTCAATAATTTTTTGTTCACTCATTCAATTTTAGGTTTTTTTTTTTTTTTTTTTTTTTTTTTTTTTTTTCTTTTTTTTTTTTCTTGTTAGATTGCATCATATTTTTATGTAGAGAAAATAATTATGAACAAGGGTGGATATAACCAAAGTTAGGTTAAGTTAGAGGTTGTTAAAACTTTTAAAGTAATTGATGATAGTTATATTTTTTTAAAAATTAACTGCAGAAGAAAATAAAATATTGTACGATAAATTTTAGTTTTAAATTAGAAAAAATAGTTACAGTGTTTGACATATTATTTAACTATTCTCATATTAATATTTAATTTATAAATTATTAGAATATAATTATTTAAGAATTTATAATTTGTGAATTGCAACTAATTTTATTTAATATAAATCATTTGATAAAAGCGGCAGAAAAATAACTATTATAAAAAATGAATCAATTAAAATTTGAGAATTGATGTGACAAACTATACTAATGTGAAATGATAAACTTGAGAATGTAAACTTTTGGGAAAGGGTAGCAATTTTTTGGAAAGCTAAAATTGAAAAATAATCATGGGTAGATTCATAAATAGTTTGGTTTACCAAACAACTTAGGTGGTTAAGATTTTTCTATAATCACTTTGTACGCTTGCACACGCAATCCCAAATAGAGCGTTGTCTATCTATTCCCTTTAACTCGCTTTGCCATATCTTGTGGGAGTATAAGTTCTCACGAAAAATTTGGGACTTAATTTCTCCATCGAAGTATTAGGACTTGGGGAGGACTTCGTGTTCAATTGAGGAGATTGATTGTCTTTTAATCATTCTATGGCACTTGTCGAATTTGCAAAATGAGATTTTGCTTCACCAAAGGGGTCCCTAACATCTCCCTAACATCGACATTCTCAAAATCTCAATTGAGAAGCACTTGGAGGAGTCTGTGGATGCATCTAGCATCCATAGTTGGCACCCTACCTAGATGATGCAGCCCCCCTTCCCTCCCTCAGGCTTCCCACTCTTGTTGGATTCCTCCGATTGCTAGTCCTTGGAAGCTTGATGTTATTGTGGTGTAAGGAGGATAGAGGAGGGCCTGGGTGGATTGTTCGTGATCATGAAGATCGTGTGCTATTAAGTAATGGTAATTTCACCCAAAAAAATGGGGAGTTAGTAATATGGAGGGATTGAAAGCGATTAACCTGAAATGGAGTATGGTTTTAACCCCCTGTCAGTGGTTGAATCTAATATACTGAAAGTCATCAATCTCACAGCAGTGTAGATTCTTCTCTTTATGATATTCAAGTTTTCATCAAGGACATTAATTTCTCTATAATTAAAAGTTGTTAATGCCTCCTACTTTTGTCATGCTCCCCAAGGGGAGAACAAAGCGGCTCACGCTTTTGCTACTTGGCATCCTCTCTAGGTTGTTCTTTGATTTGGAAAGATGTTCTTTAAGATAACATTCTCTTCATCATTCTTGATAAGGAGGCTAGGTTGTAATTGTTTCGGATTGTTTTGATTCAATTTGTCTAAACAAAAAAGATTTAGTTTTCATCTTTTTCATAAATTTTAGAACTAATTCATATTGCAAAGTCGAGATTAATCTTCCCTCTATCAATTTTGGAAGTACATATTTACATTGTGTTTTATTTTGAGTAAAAAGATTTATTTTAGTCCATAGATTTCAAAATGTTAAACTTTTATCCTTAAGTTTTGAATTTGATTTTGATTTGGTTCTTATGTTTCAAAATGTTACATTTTTCCTATAAGATCTCTTGAAGGCTCTGTTATTTCTCTTTCTTATTGCTATAGCCTATACTATACATCTTGATTGAAGAGAGTTAGTTTTAGAGATTGGAGAATGGAGCAATGGGAGTGAGAGAATAATATTGAAGAAGACATGAAAAATATGAACGTATTAGATCATAGATTAAAGTAGGGGAGAGAGAGGAAATATAAGATGAAGGTGACGGGGTGTAGATTAACGGTTTCCACCCATATATTAACAATAAAAATAATATTTTTTTAACTTTTTGAAAAGGTTATGGATATTCATATAATTTTTGAAAGTTCAAAGGTATTTGTGAGCTGGGGTATAGTGGTTTATGTCTATATAATAATGTTAAGAGCATTTTTTTTAGCTTTTTTCTTACCAAGTTTAAGGGTATATAATTGAAACTTTTAAAAGTCTAAATGTATTTTTTCTAAGGCATAATACTTATAGTTTTAATTCAAAACTATTGACAAGAGTATTTTAAACTCATTTTTTTTGAAAATTTAGATGTATTTTTGAAAATTTTTAAAGTTACTGAATATTTTTTTAAACAGAGTACAAAATTCAACTATTCAAGAATATCTCGAAACAAAGTACAAAATTTAAAGTTTCATTAGACACATAAAGTTCGAATTTGCCAAAGACTTATTAAACATAAAATCAAATATTTTTCATGACTTATTAGACACAAAATTGAAAGCTTAATTACAAACCTTTAAACCTTTTGAAAGTTTAGGGAGAAATTTGAAAATAAGGGATTCAAGGAAAACAAATATGTGTTTGATACCAACTAGATATTAGTTGACAATTATTAATTTATTTTTATAAACATATTTTATGTAAAAAAAAAAAAAAACTGAATTATTACTTTGTAACATTATATAAGTAATAATACATTACATAATACATCTTTTAACATTAAAAAAAGAATTGAGTTTATAACATGACATATTATATTTTTTAAATATTTATCTTTATTTAACATAATTTTAAGTTTTAAAATTTAAATTTAAAAATTTGTATACAATGAAAACATAAAATTTTATATCCAGAATTTGAACAAGATCACAAAATTTGAAAACAATTTTTGGAAACAGAATCAAGATTATCTCCAAACATATTTGCTAAAGTTAGTAATTCTAAAAACATAAAATAAAGTATAAATTGTAAACCAACAATCCCAAAATTAAGAAAATAAAATTATAATTTATTTTAAAAAGAAAATCAAAACTAACATCTTGATTAGGGGAAAAAGAACTCACCATAAAAATCTTTTATCTTAATCCCTTTTTAAGAAATCAAACTGAATATAGAATTAAACCACCTTTAATCATAAACATTAAATCCATACCAAATAGATCAAATTTTCCAACAACTTTTCGATTTAATTTTTGGGTCAATTTTTTTTTTTTTGAAAATTTTAATTTAGTTTGGGTAAATCCATTTCTCTCCACTTACATAAATGCAAAGTGTTCATAATTAAAATAACCATATTTGTACACAAACCATGTTATCATTGATCAATAGTTATTACTCATTCATTGCCCACACAACCATCTCCTATATTAAGCCATTAAATTTGAGAGAGATAGAGAATCGCTTAAAGAAAAGATAGAGTAGAGACAGAATGACTTAAATTTTAGATGATGTAGTTTCCATAAATATTACATTTAATTTTTTTTTAATAATAGGTAAGATGGTAAAATCGAACCTATGACTTCGAGATTAATAGTACAAGTACTATATCGATTGAGTTATACTTATTTTAACAAAATTTAGCTATTACTTGTTATTGTTGATTTTTATTTTTTTAATCATTTTTAGCATTAGTCACTATCAACTTTGAAAACATATTCACAAATTATTTTTTCTTACATGAAAAATATAATTATTATTTAGTTGATTTTGATAAACCATAATTTTGAGAGGCTAAATTTAAGATATATTAAATGTACAAAGACTAAAATTGAATATTTGAAAGCACATATAAATTAAAATTGAATAAATTTCAAAGCATAGAAATTAAAATAGTATTTTAACTTAAAATTTACTAAAAGATAGAAGAGAGAGAGCCCTTAAATTTATAAAAATGGAAGAGAGAAAATGTGACCTTAAAATTTAGGTAGGGAGAGATAAAGAAAATGCCATTAAAATTAGAAAATTTATTAAAAACGATTGTTATATAATGGTTGTCTCATAATAATCGTTGAATGTGGATTAAAAAAATGTCCATGACTGCTAATAACCACTCAATAGTAAATATAAAATCAACATATTTTTGCATTTTCTCTTTAATACATCTAATGGTGCAAAAACGATTATCAATTGCTACATTGTGCTAATTGAAAATTATTTATTGAGATGGCCATCGTAATTACTGTAGGATGTGAATTT
Source organism: Benincasa hispida (assembly GCF_009727055.1). Classification (NCBI taxonomy): domain Eukaryota; kingdom Viridiplantae; phylum Streptophyta; class Magnoliopsida; order Cucurbitales; family Cucurbitaceae; genus Benincasa; species Benincasa hispida. Next base: position 49,030,441 of record NC_052351.1, read on the forward strand.
GAAAAACTGTCGGCCACTTTGCCGCAACATTCTCAAATAATTTTTCTATTGTGTGGTGGCCTCTTCAAATAACCTTTCAAAGGTTAACTTACAAGGATTGGTCTCGAACTTTCAAATTTGTGTCTATTTGATCCCAAAATTTTAAGAAGTGTTTAGTAGATATCTAAACTTTTAAAAATGTCTTACAGAGATCTCTCAATTTACTTTCAATTTGTGTCGATATGTCCATGACACATACTTAATTTTTAAAAAACTTAACTGATTTATACTAGGTATAAACTTGAATATTATGTCTAACATGGCTCTTGAAACTTTCGATTTTATGTCTAGTACGTTTGTGAATTTCTTAAAAGAAATGTTGATAGGCCAATTACTTATCAAGACACAAAATTTAAAATTCAAAGACCTCAATCGGACACAACATAGAAGGATTTTAAATGAGTTAGACACTTTTTAAAGTCCAAAAAATCGAGATAAATTGAAAATTGACATACATTAATTATATACGTTTTAAAGTTTAAAGACCAAATAAATACATTTCGTGAAAGAGAGAATAATTGAAGTGTTTGGTAGCATGAGTGAGGTTGCTTTCATGAGTCAGGTGAATTGGGACTCATCATCCTTCAAAGTTAGGGTGGTCCTTCTTGGATATTTCTACTCTTTGGACCCATTCTTAGTCCTCATTTGGATTTTTAAAAATTAGGTTTATTTTTTTTTACCATAATTTCTTAATTATAGTTTTCATATTTATTAAGTAAATAATTAAAATCTTAGCTAAATTTCAAAACCATTTAAACCTTGTTTGGTAACCATTTGGTTTTTTATTTTTGTTTTCGAAAATTATATCTATTTCATCTATATTTCTTACAATGATTTGCATCTTTCTTAAGTACAATGGTTGAATTCTTAGCCAAATTCTAAAAATAAAAACAACTTTTTGAAAGCTACGTTTTTTAGTTCTCAAAATTTGGCTTAGTTTTTTAAACTATCGGTGAAAAGTAGACAACGGAAGAAGAAACTTGGAGGTGTAAGTAGTGTTTATAAGCTTAGTTTTAAAAAAACAAAAACAAAAAACAAAATGGTTATCAAACGGGGCCTTAGTTTTCAATTATGACTTCCGATTTAAACACTCTAAAATGTAGATGACAATTAAGGCTCCGTTTGATAACCATTTTGATTTTGGTTTTTTTTTTTTGAAAATTAAGTCATGAACATTATTTCTACCTCCAAATTTCTTCCTTTATTATCTACTTTTTACCAATAGTTTAAAAAACCATGTCAAATTTTGAGAACTAAAAAAGTAGTTTTCAAAAAATTGTTTTTGTTTTTAGAATTTGATTAAGAATTCAACTATTGTACTTAAAGAAAGATACAATTCATTATAAGAAATGTGGAAGAAATAACCTTAATTTTAAAAAATGAAAACAAAAAATCAAATGATTACCAAACTAAACATGTACATAATTTACAAAAACCACATGGTTTTCAGGGCCTAAATTGGTTTTTTGTTCCATCTCTAAAATAATGTCAAAATATTTTAATAATTGGGTTGGGATTGTCTTTTGTATATTAATTGAATGAACTAACTAGATATGTCCACTATAAATTCAAAATCTTTAAGTACTTTTAAAACAAGTGATTTTGGGAAGAGTATATTTATTCTAAACATTTTAGAGTGAGTTTAAAATAATTTCAGATAAAATTTAAAGATATTTTCCAATTTTTTTCTTAATATACATTGATATATGGATATACATTTAAACATCCATTCTAAAATAACTCCCCTCAAATTCACTAATACTAAACAAAAAAAAAAAAAAAAATGACTATAAAGGATTTAGATGTTTAATTCTACACTTCTAAAAGTGTTCTTGAAGTATTTATGATAGAACATTCAAGTATATTTAAAAGCCTTTTACAAGAAATTAAAAAGCCTTAAAATCTTTCATGTTTTTCAAAAATCTCACTTTGAATGGAAAGTACTTTTAGTCATGATAAATCTCTTATTTCTCAATTCTCGTCTAACAACAAAAAAGAAACAAGTATATACAAAGTTCAAAATCTAAGATTCTAACTAAAACATTTTTAAAATCTGAATATCAATTAAATACAACACTCTAATTTACACGATTAAAAGTTTATAATTTAACCTAATTTTTTTGATCTCTCCCTAATTCGAGCATCGAAAAAAAAAAAGAATATTGAACCCGAGTTGGTTAATAGGTCCTAATTGAAAGTAGGGTTTTTGGAGATGACACAAGGGACCTCCTTGAGAGCCCCCCACCCACTTGAAATTTTGAGCATTTTGGCCCTTTTTTTCCCTCCTTCTCCTTCTCCTTCTCTATCTCACCAAGTCACAATCTCCAATTTTTGGCCTTTAATTTGCCTTTTTCTCTCTCTCACAAGTCCCATCTTCATCATTATTTAGTCTCTCCCACATGCACATCCCCTAATCTAAACAAGTCCTCCATGCTTACAATTATGCCTACCAAACTCCCTTCTCTATCACTCATTACAATCGGTGCACTCTTTTCACGAGTTCAAATTCCATTTTAGTTTCTAAGCTTTTTACACTTTTTTTGTTGATACAAAATTGGTTTAGTAGTTATAATAGTAAAATTGTATATAGATAAAAGGATCTTGTAGCTCGAGATTGAAGTATAGTAAAAAGAGTAGAAACAAAACGAGATTAAAGTAGAGCTGAGGGAGAGAAAACAAAACCTAGTCTGAATAAGTTTAAAAAGTTCAATCAACCTCTATTTTTTCCCACTTTTCTTGATGTTTTTCTTAAAAACTATACATTACTTAACATTTTTTTTAACGACAAGAAATATAATGATAAAATAAACTATTTAAAAATTCAAAAACTACCATATATATACATATGTACATTTATATTGTTCTATCATGTTTGTACATGTAGACATGTCACATTGTACTATTGTATGGTAGATGGATCCAAAGACAGTGTTGATATAGGGGGGTTTTGTCGAATAATTATATAAAGCAACAATGATCAAAATAGTTTGTTATACAAAAAGTTTTGGAGGAATTGAAAAAAATAGAATGTTTGAAATTTGATGGACAAAGAAAAGAATAAACATGAAAACATAGGCACAGTAGAATATACAATTTAAACTATATATGAGAAATTTTTACATATAAAAAAAATGTCAAATTATTTATAAAAATAATAATAATAATAAAAAGATAGACTTCTATCAATGTCTACTAGTGATAAACTTCTATCAGTTTCTATCACCAATATACATTAATAGCATTAATTAAGGATTAGAAAAAGTTAAGCATGATATCACGTTATAGAAGATGACATTAGTGTCCCATAAAAAAAAAGAATAGGTTAATGTGCATTTGAATTAAAGCTATGTGTAGTAAAATCTTATAAATATATAGATGATTAAGATTTGACAATTTGAAGAGTGACTACCTTCTTAATCCATCTCATTGGAGAATTTAAAGAATACAAAGAATCCAATTCAAATAGTTTTTGTTGACCCATTTGTGGGATGCATGTTTTGTTGTAGTTACGATGCCTCTTTCATGGCCACCCACCATCCCCACAAAGAGAGAAAGGAAGAGAGATTTTTTGGAATAATTATATAGTTGACCAATTTTGAAAACCAAAAATGTAAAATAACACGTTTTGAAGAAAAAATGTTAAATGACCTTCTACTGATGAAATGATCGAGCGAAGTTACGGATTTTTCATTGATTTATTTCTTCCTCTTTCCTCCTCAATGCGACCACAACTTCTTTGGCGAACCAACTTTGCAAAACTCTTTTTTTTTTTTTTGCCCATTTCCTTCTTTTTCTTCTTCTCGGACAGGACTGAATTTGGTCATTGTAACATAAAAAATGTAACAACGTGGATTTCAATTTGTTAAAGGTCAGTTTGCATTATTTAAGGGTATGTTTGAATGATGATTTTTACATAGTTAAAATTACTTTTATTATTATTATTATTTTTTTAATATATATATCAAAAATGGATATTTGACTAATGTTGAAATTGTTTTTAGAAAAATCTACATAGTTGAAATGTGCTTATTGTCCGTGAATCACTCTACAAATATTAATTTGACAAATTTTTTTCTCTTTTGTTTTTTCCATTAAAATTTGCTCCGCTTATGTATTGATATTTTTCAAAATAAAAAATGTATTTATAGTACTTTTGATAATTATAAAATCTCTTTCAAATCAAATATAATAATTCAAAATCGCTTTTAAATATATGAAAACCACTTTTAAAAGCTAAACATTAATATAATGGTATGAAATTCAATTTTATAAATTTGATTTTATTTAAATCTTTTTTTTTTAAAATTACTACATACTTCAAGAATCACTCATAGACATGTAATCTGTTTATTATATTTAGTTTGATAATCATTTGTATTTTTTTTTTTTTTAGTTTTTTAAAAGTAAATCTATAAACATCATTTCTACATTTAAATTTATGGCTTTCTTATCTACTTTTTAACTATGTTTTCAAATACCAAACCAAATTTTGTGTTGGGAATTTAAATTTATAATCTCTTTGTCGATATTTCATACTTTATACCAACTCAGCTATGTACGTGTTAGTCAATTTAAAAAAAATTATTTGTAAGGTTTAAAATGTCGATGCCGATAAGAATATTGAGGAGTCAATTTTACGAAAATGTTGATGAAAATATAAAATGTCGATATTGATGAAATTTTTTGAAAATTTATAAAAATAAAAATTCAAATAAATTATTTAAAATCAATAAATAAACCTTCTATGCTTTTTAAACCAGTTAAAATTTTATTATCACATTAGTGACATTTTATTTTTTTTAAAAATTTTCATGAATTTTTGTACGACAAAATTGAAATGTACATTCATCCCCTTATGTTGATATCAAACATGTGGAAATGTAAAAATATCAATGAAAATGTTGAGATGTCAACGAAAATTTAATACCATGATTAAAAAAAATTAATACCATGATTATTTGTACTACTTTAATAATATTTTAAAATTATTTAATACCACGTTTTTTTTTTTCTGAAAAAAAGCTACAATAGGAAAGCAGGAATTTTGGTATTAAAGTCGTCCACTTTCTTGCCACAAACGCAAACATGGGAAATGACCTATCATATTATAGTTTCTTATTCTTCACTTCAAGTTAAATCAAATTCTTCAATGTTTAAAAAGGTTTGGGAAAAAAAATAGGGAATCTATATATACACATATATATGTGTATATATATATATAGTCTTAGGTATCGTCAAAATGTTATACTTTTAATCATTGAATTTCAAATTTGATTTCAATTTAGTCCCTAAATTTTAAAATGTTACAATTTTATATCTTTAAAGTTTTAGTTTTGTTTCAATTTGGTCCCAACATTTCAAGAGTTATACTTTCAAGTTTTCACCTTAATTTTTCATTAAATACTCACATTTAATCTTTAATATTAATGTCTATTAATTAATTTAAAAGAATTATAACTAATTAAGTTTCACTATCTTTCATCACTATTAAAATTACTTTTAAAATTTTGCTTCATAATTATTTTAAATTAATTCATAATATCAACGTGAAAGACTAAAGTGAGCGTTTGGTGAATAATCGAGGTTAAAAATATTAATATTGAAATTTAGGGACCAAATTAAAGTGACACAAGACTCTAACCTTAAGGGTAAAATTGTAACATTTTGGAAAAGAAATCTAAGGCATGATGATGATGTTAAGGGGGTGTCAACCTAGTTGAGATGTGAGTGCATGTGTGCGCTTACTGAACGTCTTCTAGCTGTTTCTTTACAAAAACATTTTAGGAAAAAAAAAAGTTTCCACAACGATAGTAAACAATTTTTAAAATTCAAGAAAATGAAATAAAACTAATTATTATTAATATTATAAAAATAAATAGATGCTCATTGCTTAGTATCCTAAAAGCCACGTGTCAATCTTCATGTTGTCCACGTGCCTTTTAGTTATTTATTAATAGTGGCATTTGGTGAGAAATCCACTTCAAAATTCCAGTAAATTTTCATATTATCAAATTTTCATAATTTTAGTTATTTTACAATTTCAGTCATTCTATTTTATTATTATATTATATATGTTTAATTATTATTATATTATATTTTCTCTATATCCGTTGTACTATGTTTTGCTCCTCAATTTTACAATATGTTATCAGCACGAGCTCCTGTCACTTCCATGGCTGAAGGTAGGTCGATTTTTTTCTCTTTATTATAATTAATAAATTAAATGTTATTTAACATATTTATTGCATATTAAATTTATAATATAAATACAATATTTTGTGATAATGTTTCCATGAAAAACCTTAGAAAATTAGTATTCGCAGCCCTTGACATTAGTGGCAATAATTATTTGCCATGGGTGTTTGATGCCGAAATCCACCAGGATGCCATGAACTTGGGAGAAACAATTACACATGGACATACGATATCCAGTCAAGTCAAAGCAAAAACTATGATTTTCCTTCGTCATCATCTCCACGATGGATTAAAAATGGAGTATCTTATAATAAAATATCCCTGTATCTTATGAAAAAATCTAAAAGAAAGGTATGATAATAAAAAAACAGTTATTCTTCCTAAAGCTCGTTATGAGTGGATGCATTTTAGGCTACAAGATTTTAAATAAGTAAGTGATTACAATTCCACATTATTTAAAATAAGTTCAAAATTGTTGTTATGTGAAGAGAAAATTACTGATGTTGATATGTTAGAGCTGTCTCTTATACACATCTAGATGTGTATAAGAGACAGTCCTAAAGCTCGTTATGAGTGGATGTATTTAAGGCTACAAGATTTTAAATCAGTAAGTGATTACAATTTCACATTATTTAAAATAAGTTCAAAATTGTTGTTATGCGAAGAAAAAATTACCGATGTTGATATGTCTCTTATACACATCTAGATGTGTATAAGAGACAGCAATAACACCATTCCATGAAATGAATTATATGAATACTAATAATTGTGGTCAAGGTCGCGACTGTGACAGAGGAAGAAATAATTATTATTTTCGTGGTGGTTGTTCTAATAATTCAAATTTCAAAAGAATAACACAAAATGATGATCACAAAGGAAAAACTGAACAAGATAAGAGTTCAAATAGTGTTGAAAATAAATGCTTTCGATGTGGAATGACTGGACATTGGTCACGTACCTGTCGTACGTCAAAACACTTAGTTGACCTTTATTAAGCCTCCCTGAAGGAAAAAGAGAAAAATATGGAAGCAAATTTTGCATATAAGGATAATGACATATTTGACCCATCTCATATGACAAATTTTGATGTAGTGGACTTCTTTAAATCTCCTGAAGAGAAAATTGACATAGTTGATGGAATATCAAGTGTTTCTTTTGACTTTGAAAATATCTATACTTAATGTTATTGTTTTCTTTTATCTAACTTCATGTTTTTTTTTAGTAAATATTTACTTTTGTACATTTTAAGTGTTTTTTTTTATTGTAATTATTTTCTTTTAATGAAGAAACATGGATCATTTTTATATGTTGGGTGATTAAAAAATGAGTAAAGAAGATCTATATCTAGCAAATAGTGTAACTACACGCACAATACATACAAATAAAAAATATTTTTCCAAATTGACAATGTTGAAAGCAAAAGTAAATACAATATCAGATTCTACAAACTTGATTGAAGGTTTTGGAAAAGAAAATATTATTTTACCTAGAGGAACAAAATTTACAATCGATAATGCATTGTTCTGTAGTCAATCAAAGAGAAATCTTCTAAGTTTTGAAGATATACATTGCAATGGTTATCATATTGAGACTGATAGTAAAAATAATGTGGAATATCTATATATTATCTCTACCATCTCAAATGAAAAATGTATATCGAAAAAGTTGTCTGCTTTATCTTCTGGATTGTATCATACTTATATACGAGTAATTGAAACATAAGCAACAATGAACCTGAAGTTCATGAATCCAGATATATTTTCTATTTGACATGATAGATTTGGTCATCCATGGTCTATAATGATGAGAAGAATTATTGAGAATTTAAGTGGACACCCATTGAAGAGCCAGAAGATTCTTCAATCTAATAAATTATCATGTGATACTTGCTCTTAGGGCAAATTAATAATTAGACCATCATTAGCTAAAGTGGGAACTGAATCACATGCATTTTTGAACGAATTCATGGTGATATATGTGAACCTATTAACCCATCAAGTGATTCATTTATATATTTTATGGTATTAATAGATGCATCTAGTAGATTGTCACACATGTGCTTATTATCAAATCGAAATCTTGCATTTGCAAGATTACTTGCTCAAATAATTAAGTTAAGAGCACGATTTTCTGATTATATAATTAAGACCATTTGTCTGGATAATGCTGGTGAATTTACATCCCAAGCTTTTGATAATTATTTTATGTCAATTAGGATACGTGTTGAACATACTATAGTTGATGATCATACATAAAATAGTTTAGCAGAATCATTTATAAAACGTTTACAGTTAATTACAAGATCATTACTTATGAGAGCTAAGTTTCCTTCATCTGTATGGAGACATGCTATTTTGCATGCAGCGTCACCTGTATGCATTAGATTAGTAGTTTATCATAAGTAGTCTCCATTATAATTAGGTTATGGTCATGAGCTGAATATTTTTCATCTGAGATTTTTTTGATGTGCTCTTGTTGAATCCTAAGAAGATTATCATAACTACTGAGGGTTCAACAAGAATTGTTGAACTGACTGATAAGTCAACAAGAGTTGTTGATGTCGGTTCATCTAGTCAACCATCTCAAGAGTTGAGACTGCCTCGACGTAGTGGGAGGGTTATGAATCCACCAGATTGCTACATGGGTTTGACTGAAGCCTAAAACATCATGTCTGATGATAGGGTCGAGGATCCATTGTTTTATAAACAAGCAATGAAGGATGTTGACAAAGATGAGTGGATTAAAGCCATGAACCAGAAAATAGAGTCGATGTACTTCAATAATGTCTGGGAACTTGTGGATCCGCCTAATGGGGTAAAACCTATAGGGTGTAAGTGGATCTACAAGAGAAAACGAGGTGTAGATAGAAATGTGCAGACCTTTAAGGCTAGACTCGTGGCAAAGGGTTATATCCAGGTCGAAGGAGTGGACTATGAGGAAACTTTCTCACCTGTTGTCATGTTGAAGTCTATCAGGATACTCTTGTCCATAGCCAAATTTTACGATTATGAGATATGGAAAATGGACGTCAAGACTGCCTTTCTGAATGATAATCTTGAGGAGACCATCTACATGGCTCAACCAGAGGGGTCCATTGTTCCAGATCAAGAGCAAAGAGTTTGCAAACTTAATAGGTCCATTTATGTGTTGAAACAAGGCATCTAGATCATGGAATATTAAATTTGACAGTGCGATCAAGTCGTTTGGCTTTGATCAGAATGTTGATGAGCCTCGTGTTTACAAGAAAATCATCAACAACTCAATAAATTTCCCGTACTGTATGTGGATGATATACTATTCATTGGGAATGGTGTAGGTTTTCTGACTGACATTAAAAAGTGGTTAGCTGTCCAATTCCAAATGAAAGATTTGGGAGAGGCGCAGTATGTTTTAGGGATCCAGATCATTTGGTATCGTAAGAACAAGAGGTTGGCCTTGTCTCAAGCATCGTACATCGATGTTGATCAGGTACAGGACGCAAAATTCCAAGAGGGGTTTGTTACCCTTTAGGCATGGAATTGTTTTGTCTAAGCATCAGTGTCCTAAGACACCTTAAGAGGTTGAGAAAATGAGACGGATTCCCTATGCTTCAACTGTTGGATGCTTAATGTATGCAATGTTATGTACTAGACCTGACATTTACTATGTAGTAGGGATTGTCAGCCGTTATCAGTCCAATCCACGATTAGATCACTGAACAGTGGTCAAAACGATTCTCAAGTATCTTCGGAGAATGAGAGACTACATGCTCGTGTATGGAGATAAAGATTTGATCCTTACAGGATACACAAACTCTGACTTTCAGACTGATAGAGATTCTCAGAAATTGACATCGGGGTCAATGTTCACTTTGAATGGAGGGGTTATAGTTTGGCAAAGCATCAAGCAAGGATTTATTGTGGACTCCACTATAGAAGCCGACTACGTAGCCGCTTGTGAAACTGCTAAAAAGGTTGTTTGTCTTAGGAAGTTCATTACAGATTTGGAAGTTGTTCCAAATATGACTTTGCCGATAATTCTCTATTGTGATAACAGCGGGATTGTGGCAAATTCAAAGGAACCTCGGAGTCATCGTAAAGGCAAGCATATTGAACAGAAATATCATTTGATCAGGAAGATTGTGCATCGCAGTGATGTAATTGTCACGAAGATTGCGTCAGAGTACAACGTTACTGACCCGTTTACAAGACCTTCATGGCTAAAGTGTTTGAGGGTCATCTGGAAAGTCTGAGTCTACGGGACATGTGACATCTTGTCTAGGGTAAGTGGGAGATGATACTGGAGTATAGAATATGCCCTAGTTTATTGTATATTGTACTTGTTTTTCATGTATTGTACATTAGTCTCTCGAGGCATTAGGACAAGTGGGAGATTATTAGGATTGGTGTCCTAATCCGTGAATATTTTATGTAAACTTAAGCATGTATGTGAGACATACAAGTGGATCATGCCTTAAATAATAACCTAAATGGTCTGTAGTATAAGGATATAGGAAGGATACGTTATCCTGGTGACACTATGGATACGACCCACTTTGTAGAGGTTTACAAGTGTTGTGAACTACTATAAATGGTATGATCCTAACTGTTCATGTAGAGACATGCGAGCGGGGGTGTCCTATACAAAGAGTTTGTATAAAACCACGAGATGATTAGTCTCTTTATATAACACCGTTGATAATTGAGATTTACATCTCACTAAAACGACCATAGGTGACATGACCTTAATCTTGAGTGTTTTGGGAACTCCTGCCTATGAGAGTGGTCATTGGATTAGTATGGGTGAGAGTTGTCAGATTACCAACTAAACAAGCTTACCTTTTTGGGGATCTGTATGATTGGGGAGCTGGGAACTCAGTTACACAAGATGGAATTCACTCATTCCCCGAAGCAGGGGTAAGTAATAGATCGCTCTCTTAAGAGCTGATTTCGGGTCTTGAACATAGTGGCCACATCCTCTCTTTGGAAGAAAAGACCCGGTCATAGTAGGACTATGACTTATTGTTCATTAGAGGAATCAGTGGTATTTAAGAAGTTGATGTAACTATAGGGGAAAAACGGCAAATTGGCACAGCTGTACGTACGAGCGATCTGTGAAGTGTTATCATACTGTTGATTGGTTAATATCGACATAAAAATATATTTGTAGTGAGAAGAATGCAGCTGTCGGTCTTTAGTGGAGTGCTCAACAATTAAGGATGGTGGATCTCGTGACTAAAGAGTTTAGTCAACTATTCACATACGATTGAAGCTTCAAGCTACAGGTCCATAAGATTCTCTTGGTAGCTCAATGGATTCAAGTTGAGAATTAGATTTTGGGGTTGATTTGAAGTATTCAAATTAACAAGAGAAAATTCAATTATATATGAATAGATTGGTGTGATGTATGAGATACATCATTTGGAGAATTGATATAAATATGATTTATATCAAGTACCATAAAATAGAAAAAGAACTATGGTTTGTATGTTTCATGAGATGAAATATTAAAACTATAGGTTATAAATATAATATGGTAAGTTAATTATCATATTTATTATAATATATTAATTAATATATAATTTATTTTTCCTTTAATAACGATTGAGTGGGAGGTTATTGGTAGTTTTATGGTAACCGTGAGATAAAAAGAAAAATTATTTTCTTAAATTTGGAAGTTACTTCATTCGGAAAGAACTCATGGAGATAAGTTTATTAAGTGAAAGAGTTTCACTAAGCGATAGCCGTTGAGAGACTAAACGATCGTTTAAGAGTTACAATACGATTGTTGACCCTTTGATCGTTGCTACACGATCGAGTAGTAAAAGTCTATGTGATAGGCTTCATTTACTAAACGATTGAGCACATCGTCTATACGATAGACCAGTTGCTTTATCTCCACTTGCTCGATCTGTAGACCTTCAGTCTCTTCCTCAAGCCAAGATCAGACAGAGCCCACAACTCCTGGATTCTCATACGAGAAAATACCAAGGTAACCATTATGGTGGTGTCCTTACTCAGTTCGTGAATCGAGTGGACTCGATTGGGTTCAAGGAGCTGTTGACCGTTCGTTGTGTTTGTGTTCGTTAGCTATATCGGTCATTGCGTTCGAGTGTGCTATTCTTGGACGCTTGTAGTTTGATCGAGGGATTCGTGAAGAATGGTTCTTCAAAGGTATGCATCCTCTATCCCTTGTATCATCATATAACATGCTGTAATTTCTATTTATGGATGACCTGTTAGTTTCTGTTTTTAGACTGTAATTGTTTGTGTTTAATTGGAATGAGATTTGGAACGATCCCTTCCACTGCTCATGGAAATCCTCGGTTTGATTTTATTCAAATATTATAAAAATAAATAGATGTCCATTACTTAGTGTCCTAAAAGTCATGTGTTAATCTTTATTTTGTCCATGTGCCTTGTAATTATTCATGCTTGGTGTCCACATAAGACCACATCCTGTTTGCCACTTTGCTTGACATTTGGTGGATCTTAAAAACACACACATTTGGTGAGAAATCCACTTCAAAATTCCACTAAATTTTCATATTATCAAATTTTCATAATTTTAGTTATTTTATTATTATATTTATTTATTTATTATTATGTTTATATATTATTATATTATATTTTTTGTCCGCTGTACTCCTCAATTTCACAATAATTGTAAAATAAAACTAATATTGATCAAATCCAAATTGATCAAAATTCAATTAATTGATAGTCGTCGATTCAAATAGCCAAAATCAATCAATTTTTTTTAATCCTTAAATTTAGTGGGCCTTTAGAATAAAAAGGACCGGCCCATGATTCATGGGCTCCACATGGACCGACGTACAATGGCCCATTAATTAATGGGAATTGTGTTATATAGCTACTTTTTGGAATTATTTTTATTTTTATTTTTATTTGAGCAAAATACACTTTTGGTCAATGTAAATATTGAGCCAATTTCTGATTTATATAGTATGATATATTTCATATATTAGTAAAAATATTTGTAAACATCTAAAACAATGTTCTAAGATATAACCATGAATTTGTTAGAATAATCAGTTGCTTCAAATGCGTTAAATAAAAAATAGAATCATATTAAATGCATTCTCTCTCCCATTGAAAATTAGAAGAAATCTCAAATAATTAATAGAATATAGTAAATACAATTTATCTCTCCAACATTAAAAAAAAACTCCGTAAATATGAAAAAATATATAGTAAAAGCTCTCCTCAATTTTTTCTCTCCAGACATCCATCACAAGGGGTATTTTTGTCCAAAAATAATATTAAATCCCTTACATAAAAAATCAAAATATTTAGACATTGATAAAAATAAGTTTTTAAAATGGATTAAATCTATAATAATCCCTTAAAAGGATCTAGAGATGAATTTTAAAGCTCTTAATTTGGACATTTAGCATCAAACTTCTGATTTCTTCTGGATGGCCTTCAGACTGGAAAAGGATCAGGACATTGTAGTTTATTCAATTATAGGGGTATTCAAAAAACCCTATCAATCCAATCAAACTCGGATAATTTAGGTTAAGTTTTGTTGAATTTAAATAAATGAAAATTTTATGGATTGAATTAGCTTATGAGTCCATCTAAACTAATCTAAACCAACTCGAACCAATCCAAACTTATTATTAACTTTGAAATATAATACTATAAAACAACTATATATACATATATTTATTGCAGTTTTATTTAATTATATTTTTTGGATAATTTATTCTTAAAAATTCTTAAAATTAGTTTTTTTTAGCATTTTGAGAAGAAAGAAAATTTTTTATTATATAAATTGAAATTGAGTTGTTAATCTTAGTTCAATATATGAAAATAGTTAAATAAAATGTTTACGTATTAAGATTTTACTTTTTTTTAGAATAAAAATTTAAATAATTAATTCTTGAATCAATTCAATCCAAATATTTTCATGATTGGATTGGGTTCATTTTTTTTTTAAAGAAAAAAAACTTGTACACAACAGTCAAAACGAAATAACCAATTGAAAAAATGGACATATTTTGAACATTATTATTTATGACAAAAAAAAAAAAAAATCTATAGGGTCCATCTGGAGAGTGTATATCTCCCCCAAATTTAGGTATTTTTTTTTTTTTTTTTTTTACATTTTTAAATTTGTTCAAGTAAATATTTTCAAAATTTTTTATTTATAAGAATTTCCTGCGTTTTAGACCCAAATTAAAAATTATTGTTGACGATAGAATATATGTAAAAAAAATATCTTCTTTTATTTAAAAATTAAATATTTTTTCTCAGTATCTCCAACAAAAAAAAAAAGACTTTTTAACATTGATTACACTACTAGTCTCCCACAAGATTGTTCATGTGAGTGGCATTGCTTAATCCTTTGGTCATTGAATTGACATTTTCAAAATACTATATTCAAACTTAAGGTATGTATTCTATTTTTTTTTATTAGAGTTTACAGGTTGATTTGAGGTGTTTTTGCATAGTAATTTGTAAGATTTCTAAATCGGTGACGGTTGGAATGATAGCTTTTGTTTCAAGTTGTGAGATTTTTATTTCAAGTACATCCAAATGATAGGAATTTGGTAGTATGAGTATTTTTATTAATGATTAAATTTTAAATAGTATTAGATTTAGTCGTTTGGTCATTTTCACAAAGAAAGACTTGTTTGGCTATTTTTCTAAAAAGTCATTTCATTTTGGCCATTTATTTAATCGGCGTGGGTTATTTGGGTTGAAGAAATTTACAACCCGAATAATTGGGTTAGGTCTAAAAAATCCTTAAACCCAACCCAACACAACAAGGAATACCCCATTCAATTCTTCCTTGGAACAATTCACTAATTACATTTGTAAAAGCCTTGGTTTTTAAAAATTAGGCTATAAACACCCATTTCACTTCTAAGTTATTTGTTTTATAATCTACTTTCTATAATTATTATAAAAACCAAGCCAAATTTTGAAAACTAAAAATAGTAGTTTTTAAAAAGCTGTTTTTGTTTTTGAAATTTTGTTAAGGTTTCAATTATTCAACAGAAGAAAGATAAAACCATGGTAAGAAAGTGAAAAGAAATAGGGTTAATTTTCAAAAACCCAAAACTAAAAATCAAATAGTTATCAAATGGGGCCTAAAAATCTTTTAGACACTTTTCAAAATTTAGTACCTACTAGATACAAGAATGCTCAAGGATTAAATTTGCAATTTAACCTTTCATTTTCGTCTATTTATAGATCTTGAAATAAAAGAATACAGAAATCACTTATAGCATAAATTTAATGTGTGTTTTTCTGTAACTATCCAACCTTTTGAGATCTCTAATAAGGGTCGTTACCTTATTATTGCACATTTAAAACCAAGCATTTTCACCATTGAGGTAAAACTTATTAAAATAGGAATTACAACTTCAAAACAATTTATTAAATCAATAAATAAACAAATAAATAAAGCTTTTGTTTGGGGTCCCCTAAAATCATTTTATGAAAAAGTAACAAATAAAAAAAATAAAATTTTCTGTCTAACATCAAGATCTAGTTCAAAACTTTCAAATAACTTAAAAACATAGACTGACCAGAAGCGATTTTCTTGTCCCATATGGCACTGTCATGGGACCTTTCTGTCACTCGCCAGTCTATTTCTGTCCTTACCTGAAAAGTATATCATAAGAAAGAGTGAGTATGAAATACTCAGTAAGTGACCCACTACCGGGCCCTTTAGGTATACATGTTAACATTCCCATCTAAGCACCGATGTACATCCTATACCATATCAGTCGTGGTGATCTCGAAGGATCACAAATCATTGTACGTATGATCCTGAAGAAACACATATCAGTCATAGGTGTGAACCTGAAGGAACACATATCAGTCATAGGTGTGAACCTGAAGGAACACATATCAGCCATAGGTGTGAACCTGAAGGTACACATAACATTCATAAGTGTGAATCTGAAGGATCACATAACAGTCATTGGTGTGAACCCGAAGGTACACATAGCAGTCATAAGTGTGAACCCAAAGGATCACATAACAGTCATAGGTGTGAACCCGAATGTACAGATAATAGTCATAAGTGTGAATTCAATGGATTATATAACAGTCATAGATGTGAACCCGAAGGAACACACAACAATTATAAAAAGTACACTGTCCGATAAGAAGGCTAACAACTACCATCTCTTTTAGCATGCATCAGTCAACCAATAAACCTTATAAACACATTCATTACAATCATATAAACACATTCATCACATTCAGTGAGCAGATAGTAAACTTACGTAACTATATCATGTTCACAACAACATAACCCATCAGTTTCAAAAACACCCTTAACAATCCCTCCATTAGCAAATCATAGCAAATCATTCAAACACATTAATATCATGCTCTCACGAATATTCACTGTCTTAACATTAATTTGGTTGGGGTGCTTGGTTCGGGGGCGAACCAGTAGTAAACCACTTACCTCAAATTGTAAGTCCAATTATTGTTCTCCAAGCATCGGTAACCAACTAAAGAATGCGAAATAGATACAACAACACAAAACCAAATTTTTAACAAATCCCATAAGTTAAATTCAAATTTTCAAATCTTCTCTAAATTGAAATAAATTTCCACCAATTGGGTTTAAAATTGAATTATCTTATCTCTCTATAATCCAATTTTAGCCTCAAAACTCAAAATAAAACCCAGATAGTTTAAGATAAAAAAAAAAAAATATCTCAAAATTTGGGTTGTTACATTCTTCCCTCCTCAAGAAACTTTCGTCCTTAAAAGTTTAATCCTGAAAAAGCTCTGAGTACTAGGCTTTCATCTTGTTCTCTCGCTCTCATGTTGCCTCCTCGTACTGGTGATTCTGCCATAAAACTTTCACTAATGTTATCTCTTCATTGTGTAAAGTCTCCACTTCTCTTGCAAGAATTTGAATAGGCTTCTCTTCATAACTCAGTTTCTCATTCAACTGCAACAGTTCGAAGTCCACCACATGGGATGGATTTGTCACACACTTCCTCAACATCGAGACATGAAAAACATTGTGAACTGTAAAGAGAGATGATGGTAATGCCAACCGATAAGCTACAAGGTCAATTCATTCCAAGACCTTAAAAGGCCCAATAAATTGTGGACTTAGCTTTCCCTTTCTACTGAACCTCAGAACACCTTTCATAGGTGCTAATTTAAAACACCTTATCATCAATCTCAAATTTTAAGTCTTTACGCCTAATATCGGCGTAACTTTTCTGTTTACTCTATGCTGTTTGTATGTGTGCTCTAATCTTCTGTATTGCCTCATTCATTATCTACACTAACTCAAATCCTAGCAACTACCGTTCACTAATCTTATCCCAGTAAATAGAAGACCTGCATCTCTTCTCATACAAGGCCTCAAACGGTGAGATGCTAATAGTAGCCCAATAGTTGTTACTATTTACAAACTCCATCAAATGCATGTGAGAGTCCCAACTCCCTGAAAAATCCAACGCTCAAGCGCGCAACATATCCTCCAACGTTTGACTAAAATGTTTCGCTTGACCATCAATCTGTACTGAAATCTAATCAAGTACCTAACGCTGACTGGAGAATTTTCTAAAAACTAGATGTAAAGCGAGAGTCTTTGTTAGACACAATAGACACTAGTATTCCATGCAATCTCACCATTTTCTTCAGGTATAATTGCACACACTTATTCACTGAATAAGTAGACTTCTTTGGAATGAAATGCGCTAGCCTAGTGAGCTTGTCTACTACAACCCAAATCACCATAAAGCCCTTTGCTGTTTGGGGCAACCCCACAATGAAATCTAACTTCCATTCTAGTACATTCAAGGGTGCAACAAGCCTACCAGCTTCTGTCTCAGAACTTTCACTTGCCGACACACTAAGCATTTACTGACAAACTCTGCTATCTCTTTTTTAATGTCATACCACCAGCAATATCGTTTCAAGTCCTAGTACATTTTGGTACTGTCAGGATATATCGAAAATGGGAAACTATGAGCTTCTATCAATATTTCTTTTTTAAAGTCACTATCTGTAGGTACACATAAGCATTCTTGATAAAGGAGGCCATTATCTGGAGATACTGAGAACTCACCATCCCGTCCTAACTCTACCTAATAATATTTCTCAACAAGGTGAGGATCACTCTGTTGTGTATCAATAATCCTCCATCTCAAGGTTCAACTCGTTTTTAAAGAGATCCATGAGCGGAAGTGGATTGTTCGAATTCAATTGAGATTGAAAACACAAATTTACACTAAACATACAGATTATGCATTGTAAGTAAAATTACAACATGTTTTTTTTAAACAAGAAATAGAGTTTAAGAAATTATACCTTTGAAGAACACTTCTTCCCATGAAACCCTTAAATGTCACGAACTCTACAAACAGCAACAGAACTTGAAGACCTTCAAGAAAATCACAAACCAAAATAGAAGACACGACCACTTGGAATCTTTGGTATACTCGGGGTAAGATTCCAAGAGTTGTGGGCTCTGACTATTTTGGTAAGGAGGGATTTCAAGTTTGGAGGAGGAAGAAGATTGAAGAAGAACACTGTCATATAGAAAGCTTCTCAATCGTGTAGTGTAAAAATGCCTATCGTATAGACTCTGTGTATCGTGTAGAATAGTCAGGGAAAAAATAGAAACTTATTTTCATTTATCCCATTTGTCATAAAAAACTATTTAACCACCCACTAAGGTGGTTGGAGAGAAAAAAAAAAGGGATTATTATTCAAAATAATAAATAATATAAATAAATATGATAACCAATTTATCATATTATATTTATAACCTATAGTTTTAATATTGCATCATATACAATATAAACTATAGTTCTTTTTCTCTATTTTATGACATTTAATATAAATCACATTTATATTAAAATGAACAACTATTTTGAATCTCATTCAAATATTTATTTCCTTAAATTAAACTATAATGTATCAAATACATTATAACAATTATATCATATATAATTATAACAATTTAATTATATCATATATGATTAAATTTCCTCTTATTAATTTGAACAATTCAAATTAACCAAAAATTGATTCTCAACTAAATCCTTTTGAGCTACCAAAGGGACCTTATGGACCTGTAGCTTGAAGCTTCAACGGTACATGAATAATTAATTAAACTCTTTAATTACATTATTCACCATTCGTTAACTGTCGGGCACTCTACAAAAGACCAACAGCTGCACTTTTCACACTATAGATATATTTCTATGTCCATTGGATATAACTAATTAACAGTAAGACAACCCTTCACAAATTGCTAGTAAGTATAGTTGGGCTAAATTACCGTTTTGCCCCTGTAATTACATCTAACTCCTTAAGTACCACTGATCCCTCTAATGAACAATAAATCATAGTCCTACTATGACTAAATCCTTCTCGGGCCAGGAGAGGGTATGACGCCATATTGTTCAAGACCCAAAATTAGCCCTTAAGGGAGCAATTTATCTACTTACCCCTGCTTCGGGGAAGGAGTGAATTCCATCTCGTGTAACTGTGTTTCTAGCTTCCCAATCAGACGAATCCCCAAAATGGTGGCTTATTGAGTCGCTGATCTGGCCACTCTTACCCATATAAATTAAAAAACTGCCCTTATAGGCAGAGATTCACAACTCACTTAGGATTAAGGTAATGTTACTTATGGTCATCCTGGTGAAATGAAAGTCTCTATTATGAATGGTGTTATATAATGAGACTAAACATTTCATGGTCCGGTCTTATACAAACTTCTTTGTATAGAATATCTTCGTTCGCATGTCTAATACATGAATGATCAGGATCAGATCATTTATAGCAGTTTACAACAATTTGTAACACCTACAAAGCGGGCCATACTCGTAGTGTCACTAGGATAAGGTACCCAACCTTATCCATATACTACAGACCATTTAGGTTATCACTTAAACATGATCCATCTATGTATCTTCACATACATGTTTAAGTTACAACGATAACCTTAGATGTTAGTTGATTGGTTTGTGGTTAATGCAACTAAAATATCAAATATTTTATAGAAAAAAGGAATAAAATATCAAAAATTATAAATCACATAAGAGTTTGTTCATACAAGATTTATAAATTATAGAACCCTATGAGATTTAGGGCATCAACCCTAACAGGTTGTACTGTCAACTGTGCTAATTGTGTTGTGACTTCCCTTACAGCTACTACAATTTCAGCTCTTTCAAAATCATTGCATAAATGTACCTGTTTGGCAATCAAAGCCGCTGAATGAGTCGTTTTTCTACTCAGAGCCTATGCTACTACATTTGCTTTCCCTATATGATACAAAATCTCACAGTCATAGTCTTTCACTAACTTTAGCCATGTGCACTGTCTCATACTCAACTCCTTATGAGTGAAAAAGTATTTCAAACTCTTGTGGTTTGTGAAAATCTGTATTTTCTCTCCATATAAGTAATGTCTCAAAATTTTCAAGGTAAAAACCACTGCTGCCCTCTAAGTCATGAAAAGGATAGTTTCGTTCATGGTTCTTCAACTGGCGGGAGGCATAAGCAACCACTTTACCGTGTTTCATAAGCATATAACTTATTCGACCTCATGGTATTTAAGACTTTACCTAAGTGCTCCTCGTGCTCTACTTCTATCTTGGTATGAACCAAGATATCATCAATAAAGACTATAACAAAAGTGTCCAGGAACTCCTTGAACACTTTGTTCATCAAATCTATAAATACTACAGGAGTATTTGTCAACCCAAATGACATTACAATGAACTTGTAATACGAAATGCAGTCTTGAGAATATCATTATCTTTTATCCTCAACTGGTGATAACCTGACCGAAGGTCATTCTTGGAGAAAATGGTACCGCCTTGCTAATGATCGAACAAATCATTGAGAAGTGGATACTTAGTTTTAATAGTTATCTTACTCAATTCCCTATACTCAATGTAGATGGGTAAGGATCCATCTTTCTTTTTCGCAAACAACACTGGTGCACCTAATGGTGACACACTCGGGCATATAAAACCTTTATTAAACAATTATTATAACTAGATCTTGAGTTCTTTCAATTCTGTTGGAACCATTTTGTACGAGCTTTGAATATAGGAATAGTGCATGGCTCCAATTCGATCATAAAATCAATCTCTACGTGTGGTGGAAAACCTGGAAGCTCCTCAAGAAACACATTTGGGTATTCTCTCATAATTAGTTCTAATGTCAAGGAAATCTCAGTTTCTCTGGTATCAACCACATTGACCAAGATACTCTAGGTACCTTAGTTAAGCAACTTCATGGCCTTCTTGGCAGAAATCACCTTGAGCAAGACCACGGTTCTAGGCCATTTGAACTTAAAACTAGCTTCTATAGGAGGATTAAAAATCACCTTCTTGAGGGAGCAGTCTATGATGGCATGGTTAGCAGCCAACCAATCCATGCTCAGTATCACATCAAAATCACATATGTCTAAGAGTATTAAGGTCAGATCTAGTGTATGATATATCTGACATGCTTTTATTTGTTCATTTGCCAGCATAATTTCTCCAAATGGAGTATAAACTAATAAAACATAATGCCAAGGCTCTGGCTATAAGATAGCATGCTTCACAAACAACGATGATATGAACGAATGGACGAGCCATAATAAAATAATACTAATGCATAATGTCCCAAGATTAGAAGCATACCTGTCACTACCATTCCTGCTTGCTCGACCTCTTATTGATTAGTGGCAAAGACTTGATCATGTTATTGTTCTCTGTTTGCATTATTATGAGCATTCGATGGTTAGTTTTGATCACCTCTAGTTGGAATACCATGACATCTATCTGCAGTATGCCCCTCTTGCTTGCATTTAAAATATATCCTCGTGCCAACCAGATAATGCCTCACATGGGACTTCCCACACATTTTACATAAGGGATTTTCTCTCCAAACCCCTCAAGATCAAGAGTTTTGCTGCTGGTAATGTCCTAATGGTCCAGCTGAGCTCAAACACTTCTGTGTAGGTTCGGGTGCCTTCTGTTCAGCCTTCCTCTTCTGAACCAAAGAGGGCCCCAACCCTTGTGACTTTAGGCATTCCTTTTCTATTTGGGGTTCCATCTTTACGGCCAAACGAAGCGCCTCCGTATGAGAGGTCAGCTTGAAGACTCGCACAAAACATTTATCTCACTCTTTAAGCCCTGGATAAACCTTTCTGCCCTCTTAACCTCAATAACGACCAATTTAAAAGCAAAGCGGGACAACCTGTCAAACTCCTAGTCATATTCTTCAACCGTCAAAGCGCCCTGTTT
This sequence comes from Benincasa hispida, assembly GCF_009727055.1. Lineage (NCBI taxonomy): Eukaryota > Viridiplantae > Streptophyta > Magnoliopsida > Cucurbitales > Cucurbitaceae > Benincasa > Benincasa hispida. The sequence goes on from NC_052351.1 coordinate 49,052,923, forward strand.
CAGATGTAAGAACTCTTGTTGTTTAGCATTCCTTAAGCTGGCAGAGAAATATTTTGTGTAGAAATGTTTCTTAAACTGCTCCAATGTTATTGATCCAGCCTCGGCATCTATCATCTTTTCAGCAGAGTGCCACCAGATAGCAACATTATCAGTAAGCAAGAAAACAACATATTGTACCTTTTGATCATCCGGGCACTTCATGTAACGGAAGATTGTCTCTATGGAAGATAACCACAACTCAGTTTTGGTAGAGTCTTCAGTGATCCATTGAACATTTGGGGATTATACTTCCTGAAATCCCCTAAAGGCATGGCTTTCGCGGAAAGATCCTGTAAATTCTACTGTGGAATAGGGACTGGGGAGTAGAAACCTCTTGAGGTGGTGCCCATTGGGCTAACACCTCCTCCACTATTCTCCTAAATCTTTCTTCTAGTTAGACTGCCATTGCAACAAGATCAACATTGGTGACGAGTGCATGAGGGGGTAAGTGTACTGACGTTTGTCCTTAATTCTCAACAATATCTTCAACGGATCGGTGACATCCACCTCTCCTACCCGTTCTTCCTCCTCGACCACCCCATCTTGCACTTCGGTGTAGTGGCATTACATAACGTTCATAGTTGACCTCTTTTAAATTCACAGTCAAGGAAATAGTCTAATATTACCTTTAAGAAATTAGGCATGGTCATACATGTAAAATTTTAGAACATCTTAATAAGAGACATACCTGGCAAGGGCGAAGGATCTGTAAATGGCCATAAGGGACACATAACCTGTGACTTACATTGCATGTCAGTCTACAGAACCTAAAACTTAGGCTCTGATGCAAAATGTAATGACCTGACCTGTCGAGATCTCTAATAAGGGTCGTTACCTCATTATTGCACATCTAAAACCAAGCATTTTGACCAATGAGGTAAAACTTATTAAAACAAGAATGGCATTTTCAAAATAATTTATTAAATCAATAAATAAACAAATAGATAAAGCTTTTGTTCGGGGTCTCCTAAAATCATTTAGGAAAAAGTAACAAACAAAACAATAAAATTTTCTGACTAACATCAAGATCTAGTTTAAAAGTTTCAAATAACTTAATAACATAGAATGAGTGGAAGTGATTTTGTTGTCCCATATGACACGGTCATGGGTCCCTTCTGTCTTTCACTGGTCTATTCCTGTCCTTTCTGAAAAACATATCATAAGAAAGATAAGTATTAAATACTTAGTAAGTGATCCCACTACTGGGCGTTCTAGGTAAAGATGCTAACCTTTCTATCTAAGCATCGGTATATTGTTGGGTTGTATGTCCTAAAACTCGTGTTTTGTTAAAATTAAACATATTCAATTTTACAGTAAAGATGTTATTGAGATAAATTAAGAACCCCTGGATATAGAATGAATACTTGAACTTTATGTGGAGACATAAAAGTAGATCAAGTTCGAGTATATAGCCAAAATGGTCTATAGTATAGGGTTGGCTGGGTACTTTAACCTAGGGATAGTATCGGATGAGACCCACTTTGTATAGTATCGGATGAGACCCACTTTGTATTTGTTACAAACAATATGATCCTGAATTGTTCATGGGGTGACATGCGAGTGGGGGCATCCTATGCAATGAGATTGTATAAGACTGAACCACGAAATAGTTACTTTTACTTTATAACGTTGTTTACTGTTAAGACTGACTATTTCAACTCGATGACCTAGGTAACTCGATCTTAATCCTGAGCTAACTATGAACTCCTGTTTATTCGAGAGTATACTTTAATTTGTATGGATGAGAGTGGCTTAACATAGCCGACTCAATAAGCCTCTTAGTTTAGGGGGTAAGACCGAGTAGATAGCTAAAGACATAGTCCTACAAGATGGAATTTACTTCTACCTAACTCTAGAGATAGTAGATAAGTTGTTCCTTTAAGTGCTGACTTTAGGTCTTGAACAAGGGGCCCCACCCTCTTCTTGGCCTGAGAGGGACTCGGTTTGTTGGTTGGACCATAAACCAATTGTTCATTAGAGAATTAGTTTGACTTAAGGAGCAAGATGTAATTACATGGGTAAAATGATAATTTTGATCCAACTGTAATTACGAACAATCTGTGAAGGATCGACTTACTAATCATGGTTAAATAAAGTGGACAGAAATATACCTACAGTGAGGTGAGTGCAACTACTAGCTTTAGTGGAGTGTCCTAGTAGTTAACGAATGTTAGTTAATTGGGTTCAAGAGTTTAGTCAGTTAATCTTGGATCGTTGAAGCTCATGATTTGTAGGTTCATTAGATCCCCCCGCTAGCTTATATCGGACTAAACCTTGAAACAATGTATTGAAAGAATTTGAATTATTCAAATTCGATTTAGGAAATTATAATTAATTATAAGCAATATAACTGACATTTAATTATGAAATTAAACCAATTGGAGAGTTGAAAATATCATATTTGAATATTGTATACATGAATGAGGATTTATGTTTGGGATAGGTGTTTTATTAGTTTAATATTTGATATGAAATCAAGCTAATTAATTAAATAATATAATTAATTATTTACAATTAATTATCAAAATTGATTTTAAAAATTAAAATTTTTGGATGTATGAATTTAAAAACTTGTTCTTTTTTATTTGAAATTTATGAAATTTCAAATTAGATGAAATTTGAACTTAGTGAGTTTATCCCACAAAACCCACTAATTTTACACCTAATTACCCACTAATTTGCATGTGTTTGGGTGAATTCACTTTTTTTTTTGGCATGAATTCTTTAATACATAGAAGTTTTTAATTGTTGGAAAAACTTCATGCAAAATTAGAATTTGAAGAAATTTTGTTCTTCTAGGTTCCTACACCAAAAGCTCTCCACTCCTTAATTTTCCCTTAAATCTCATCTCAATTTGGATCCCACAATCTATTACAAGGCTGAAGACTCTTACGATAGTCCATGATAGTTCGTGATCAGAATTTAGGGAGAGATTGCTGGAATTTTGAGTTCTTTAAAGGTTGTACTCTCTAAACCCTATTTAGTAAACATATGACCTTGCATGCTTGTTTGCTAAAATTAAAGTAATTAGAGTGCTTAAGATCCTATTGCTTTTGCATGTTGATTGTTAACAACTTTTAATTGGTATCAGAGTAATTTTAAGCACTCGATTTGCATTAATTTTGGCTTGGTGGGTGTTAATTCACGTGATAAATGTGATGGTAGCTGAAGTGGATATATTACAGTTTTGGCATCAAGTTTTCCCTTCAATTCAATTGTAATTGTTGTAATTGACTGATAACGGGCAGAAATGCACGTTATTACAGTGCTAAGTTATTAAACACTGAAGGTTTTCATTGATAAAATATATAAAATTGCGTAAAAAAAGCATTAAGTTCATAATATTGTGATCGTATGCGTCCATTGCATGAAAACAATTAACTTATGTATTTTTATGCAGAATATGCGTTGACGCAAGATAGAAAATGCGATCACAAGAAATCAATGATCGAACGCAGCGTTACCGCAAGGCTTTGCGGTGATTTGTGCTCGCAAATATCTGCTCAAGAAGGATTGCCACATAGAGCCGGCGCAACTTGGTAGGCGCATCTGGGTGAAAAGCATAGTAAATCATGATGAGACAGAAAGCTGATGACGGTTGATTCCGAATTAAGTTGACAAGCCGCTAACGACTGTAGCAAGTACACTCAACTTTTCGGTGACAAATATTCGGCACATCAGATAGAGAATTAATGCCATCCCATCAGTGCAATCATAAGAGAGAAGAAGCCTTTCACCTCGAATCTCTATAAATACCAAAGGCAACCTTCAGAGAAGGGGTTCGTCTGTTCGTCAAGTTTAGATAGTTAGAGAATTTTCCTTTAGATAGAAGTAGCCTTATTCATAGTTTTTCTTCAATTAGAAGGTGGAGCGAGAGAAGGGAAGAGACGCTGGAACATCGCTCTGGTCAACTTGAGAGAGAACCCAGAGGCGTGGAAAATCAGAGAGAGGGCCGACTCTCGCGAGAGTGAGACTATCTTTTGAACAGAGTAGAGAAAAACAGTGTAAAAGCCTTGAGAAGCAAGAGATTGCTACCTGGCTCTTTATTCTCATTTCACATTGTTATTTAGTATTTCGACTCTATATCTCTAAAATGGAACTTGCATATCTACATCTGTTCACTCTCTTAAAAGCACACATGAGTAGCTAAATTTATTGAATGGGTTTTGAAGAACTAAGCTAACATGACCTAGGATCTTCATTGCATGCGATTATCTTGTCTTATGCTGCACCCAACATCCCTTTAGAGCTACTTGAGAGAGAGTCTAAAGAAAGAACCTAAGACTTGAGAGAGCTAGGTTAGAATCTAGATTCGAGAGAGCAAGATTAGATCTGCATAAGCGAGAGATAGGGACTTAGAGATAAGCTCTGTTTGCCAACATGCATCGCATGCATTCTAGAGATAGGTTATGATATTATGTGGTCGCCTTATTTGTGTGTGTGTTATTTTTCATCACATAAATAAGAACAGAGGCTTATGTGTAGGTCCTATAGACTTTATCGCATATATTGCATGCGTTATAGAACTAGAAGTCGTAGCATTTGCATTGAGAGATGATTTGCTATTTTATGTGTGTTGCATGATCGCATAACATGAAAGCAATCCTAGGA
>NC_052351.1:49058942-49079764 GCF_009727055.1 Benincasa hispida
AATTAGAGTGCTTAAGATCCTATTGCTTTTGCATGTTGATTGTTAACAACTTTTAATTGGTATCAGAGTAATTTTAAGCACTCGATTTGCATTAATTTTGGCTTGGTGGGTGTTAATTCACGTGATAAATGTGATGGTAGCTGAAGTGGATATATTACAGTTTTGGCATCAAGTTTTCCCTTCAATTCAATTGTAATTGTTGTAATTGACTGATAACGGGCAGAAATGCACGTTATTACAGTGCTAAGTTATTAAACACTGAAGGTTTTCATTGATAAAATATATAAAATTGCGTAAAAAAAGCATTAAGTTCATAATATTGTGGTCGTATGCGTCCATTGCATGAAAACAATTAACTTATGTATTTTTATGCAGAATATGCGTTGACGCAAGATAGAAAATGCGATCACAAGAAATCAATGATCGAACGCAGCGTTACCGCAAGGCTTTGCGGTGATTTGTGCTCGCAAATATCTGCTCAAGAAGGATTGCCACATAGAGCCGGCGCAACTTGGTAGGCGCATCTGGGTGAAAAGCATAGTAAATCATGATGAGACAGAAAGCTGATGACGGTTGATTCCGAATTAAGTTGACAAGCCGCTAACGACTGTAGCAAGTACACTCAACTTTTCGGTGACAAATATTCGGCACATCAGATAGAGAATTAATGCCATCCCATCAGTGCAATCATAAGAGAGAAGAAGCCTTTCACCTCGAATCTCTATAAATACCAAAGGCAACCTTCAGAGAAGGGGTTCGTCTGTTCGTCAAGTTTAGATAGTTAGAGAATTTTCCTTTAGATAGAAGTAGCCTTATTCATAGTTTTTCTTCAATTAGAAGGTGGAGCGAGAGAAGGGAAGAGACGCTGGAACATCGCTCTGGTCAACTTGAGAGAGAACCCAGAGGCGTGGAAAATCAGAGAGAGGGCCGACTCTCGCGAGAGTGAGACTATCTTTTGAACAGAGTAGAGAAAAACAGTGTAAAAGCCTTGAGAAGCAAGAGATTGCTACCTGGCTCTTTATTCTCATTTCACATTGTTATTTAGTATTTCGACTCTATATCTCTAAAATGGAACTTGCATATCTACATCTGTTCACTCTCTTAAAAGCACACATGAGTAGCTAAATTTATTGAATGGGTTTTGAAGAACTAAGCTAACATGACCTAGGATCTTCATTGCATGCGATTATCTTGTCTTATGCTGCACCCAACATCCCTTTAGAGCTACTTGAGAGAGAGTCTAAAGAAAGAACCTAAGACTTGAGAGAGCTAGGTTAGAATCTAGATTCGAGAGAGCAAGATTAGATCTGCATAAGCGAGAGATAGGGACTTAGAGATAAGCTCTGTTTGCCAACATGCATCGCATGCATTCTAGAGATAGGTTATGATATTATGTGGTCGCCTTATTTGTGTGTGTGTTATTTTTCATCACATAAATAAGAACAGAGGCTTATGTGTAGGTCCTATAGACTTTATCGCATATATTGCATGCGTTATAGAACTAGAAGTCGTAGCATTTGCATTGAGAGATGATTTGCTATTTTATGTGTGTTGCATGATCGCATAACATGAAAGCAATCCTAGGAAGTGTTAGCTGAATCCTTCTCAACCCGTTCCCCTGTATATTCGTCGCATCTTCCGTATTATCAACTCTTTTCGTAACTCCACCACATACATTTATTTTATATCGCAAACAACCCAAAAACAACACTTGATTTACCGCAAGGTCTTCTTAAAAATTATCACTGCATACCGTTCTCCTTAGTCCCTGAGTTCGACTCTGGACTTACTAGGAAACTCAGTGGGGTTTATACTTGGATTCTGCTGAGAAAACTTGTTGTTCAATGCATTCCCATCACTGCAATTCATTTCATTAATTTCACCACATAAAATAACACATCATTGACCTCTTGTTTATGGGCTTTAATGTGTGGAAAAGGGTCTGTAAATTTGCTAGAGTCAAAAGAGTAGAAATTAGGTTGTAATTTGAAGTTTTTGGAGCAAGGCGCATCAGAAAATGAAGTTGGAACCTGCTACTATCAAATGGCGACATGACGCTCCTTCAATAACGTCATGGCACTGTTCATCAAATTTTCCAGATTCGTGAGAGCGCTGCAACGCGCACTGTGGCGTTGTTCTTCAATAGTTCCAGAAACGCGGGCACGCGAGACTGGTGGTCCAGCTGGATTGGTTTGAGCCTTTTCCATCCGGTTCAACTTGGTTTGATGCCTTGGAGGTCTTGTTCAAGGGGTTTTCAGCTGGTTCGAGTCAGTTCGAAGGGTTCGGGAGTAGTTCAAAGTTGGAGCTGGGTTTTTATTGTAATAATTTAGTTGTTTGTTTGCTTAATATGCCAAAACTAGTCCACTTTAGTGTGTGTTTAATTTATCATGCATTATGAATATATGTTTTAATTAAATAAATCTTGTTGATGCATAAAATATCCCATGTAGATTTTAAATTCCACGATAGGAAAGCATGTTGCATGCATTGAATGTATATTATAAGTGTTATCATGTATAGTATGCATGTATAGGGTTTGAATGAGATTTGATATAAGTTTTTATATTAAATTATGAAATGTATGATGTAGGTTATAGATTTGTCTATGTTATAATTGTTATAAAATTAATTAGACATTTAAAATCTATAACAAAGATAAATGCATGCTCACCTAGGGTTGACAAATAACAACTTATTTTAATAGTTAAAATAGGTCGTTATCTTGTAAAACTTCGGTTACAAACTCATCTGATAAGATCCTATCTAAGGCTAGAGGTACTTAAGTTAACCGTTTACGAAACATCTACTACTGGGGGATCGAGCCCATTCTTGAGTGTTGTTAACTAAGTTTTATGAGCATGCATGAGTGATGTGAGGTAATAAATAGTTCATCACTTAGACATCGTAGGTTAAATACAGTATAAAAGTTATACTCAGATAAACACCTTGACTTAGATTGTTTTTAGTAAGAATATACCTAAGTAAAAGTATACTCAAACCATCTAGAACACTTTAGTGGTATATTAATAATATATATGTTATATTATTTTTAGCTTGCACGTCCCTAAGAGTTCACATTGTGAGATTCATACTCGACTTCGTGTCATTTTTAGGTGACCGCTCCATTCGAAAAGTGTTTGTGGGTCAAGAACACGGTGAATAGGGGAAGTTGTTCATAGTAAGTGGGAGAAGAAAGTGTATCAACACACCTATGATCTCTTCCATTAGGTGGCACTGTGAGATTCCCATATTTCGCTTGAAGGAATGATATATCATACAACAGAAGACTACAGAATCAATAAGCACTTAAAGTACATTTAAGTTGAGTGTTAAGCATGCTGTTCATATGGTATTCATAAGAGGGTTTGAAACACATATTGCCTTTGACGATTTCCTCCACTAATTCAGCTGAAATCCATCAAGATAGAGTTTGAAACTTCAAGAGGACTACCACCAAGATCTTCTCTACTATGCTCAAGCTAGAATGTGCGGTGGAAACACTAAATCAAGTTGAATTGATGAAGAACAAATGAGGGGTATGTATGGTTTTCAGGTTATCACTTTAGCAAGTATAACTCAGAATGCTTAATTGTTCTTCATGCATGGAGCTTCAATATACAGGTAGAATTCATGCAAATGTATAGGGTTGCATGGTGGGCAGCTTCAGCTTGATATTCCAGCAAATGTAGTTAATGGGTTTCCCAAAAATTGGAAAAAACCATTAACTTTATATGATTTTAAAAATCATTTTATTAAATAATTTTATTAAAAGTAATTCAAAATAATTAATTATAATAAAATTAGATATTAATTTAATATCTAAATATCAAATTAATTAAAATATCAATATCACCAATAAATCAATTTTATATTTAACTCAAATTTAAATATTAATTGATTTTTCCAATTCATTTAATTTCAATTAAATAAACGTTTATAATTATATCATATACAATCAATCGAAAACCCCTTTGAATTTGAACATTTTCAAATTCATAACCCTAATTTCATACATCAATACTTTCATTGTTATTCTAATTTAATAGAGCTAGTAGAGGGACCTAATGGACCTACAGATCATGAGCTCTAACGATCTGTAATTAATTCGTTAAAACTCTTTAATCGAATTAATTACTATTCGTTAACTATCAAGACAAACCACTATAGCTCGATAGTTGCACTCTCTTCACTGTAGATATATTTTCTATCCATATAAACCATAATCAGTAAATCGATCTCCACAGGTTGTTCGTAATTACAACTGGGTTCAAAATTACCGTTTTACCCCTGTAAATACATCTTGTTCTTTAAGTTCCACTGATTCTCCAATGAATAATTGGTGATCACTAATACTACTTGTGAATCATGTTGCTTCTCTACCATGAGAAGGCGGGGTTGTGATTGTTCAAGACCTTGAGATCAACACTTAACGAGAACAACCTAATTGCTAACCCTAAAATGGTTAGGAGTGAATTGCCATCTTGCAGGGCTATGTCCCCAACTATCCATCCGGTCTTTATCTCCAAAATGGAAAGCTTATATAGCAGTGCTGTTAGACTACTCTCATCCATGTAAATCAAAGAAATAATTCCAAATAAACAAGAATTTATAGCTAGCTCAGGATTAAGATTGAGTTATCCTAGATTACTTTAAGTATGAAATAGTCAGTTTTAACAGTAAATGACCGTTATAAAAGAAAAAGTGGACTTATTTCATTAGTCCAGGTCTATATGCAACTCATTGCTAGGATGCCCTCACTCATATGTATCTGCATGAATGATCTGTGGATCACATCATTTGTATTATCTATACAAAGTGGGCCGCACCCAATAGTGTTACCAGGATGATGTACCCAATTTCATCCATATACTTATAGACCATTTAGGTTATATACTATTAACTTGATCCTGTTTATATCACCACATATAAAGTTAAAGTATTCATATTTATAGCCATGGATATGTTTATTAGATTTTTATCATAGAATTGCAAAATCAACAACCTTTATTGAATAAGATTACTCAATAGTGATTTTATTGATAAATAGAAAGTGTTTAACACAAAATTTACGAACTGCGGAGTTCTAAGACATTCGAGCCATCGCTTGGCATGTCGTTTTTAGGGCGATCCACCATCGAGGTTTTGACGATTGGGGATCGAAAAACACGTATAACTTCCAAAATTGGATAAAGTCTTTTAGATCCATCTTCAACATTGTCTACCCCTCGGTAGCTTGTTGATACCGATCTCTAGGATTTGAAAATAGTAGGTTACACTTACAAGAAGTACTAAGTGTTAGTACATTCTAGACCAAAAAATGACAACTAAATACTACAGGAATAAGATTTATTCTAGTATTAGTATTTAGTCAAGAATGTCTTGGTTCAGTAAATGAGTAATTGACTGCCCCCAGGTAGTGGTTATTCTGACTCATTGAAGTGTCGTTGCAAATTAATGAAATATGGGTACCTTATTACTTTTGCTTTAACTCGATTGGATTTAATAGCATTTTCACTAATATAATCTGTTTATTTTTCAACATGCCGAACTCTATGATACAACTACTCACTTCCGACAAGTTTAATGAAGATAATTATTCAACATGAAAATCAAATATTAACCAATACTAGTGATAGATGATTTGAAGTTTGTTTTAACGAAGCAATGTCCTTTAGTTCCCAGCCCGTCAACATACCAAAATGTTTGGGATGAAAAAACTCTATACAAAGAGAACCAGTGAGTGGAAGCAAAATCATTCCAAACCCCATTATGACAGAACATACACATTTATAATCATACAACAATAGTTATACATAAACTCTAAATTAAAACAATACAACAATACTTACTCTTGAAGAACTTTTCTTCTTATTTCCTTCAATCTAATAACACGAACGTTCAACCTCACGAACGTCACGCCTTAACAATCTCCCTGAACAAGAACAAACAACACTCGACCCTCGAACAGTAAGTAGACATCACCACGAGGCTACCTTGGTATTCTCGTTGTGAGAATCCAGGAATTGTGGGCTCTGTATGGATTTGGTAGAGGGAAGGAGGAATTGATAGATCGTGTAGATGACTGGGTAAGTGGGAGAAGTTTGGGTCTATCATATAGACTAAGTACTTGATCGTTTAGGAAACAAGTATCTATCGTATAGCAAACTTGATGCACGATCGTGTATGCTTTTAAGCTATCGTATAGCTTTTTCTATTGTGCGTACAATTATCGTTCGATTACTAATCACGTAACAATCGCATAAAAAAAATGAGAACGATTTTCGTTTTATCCATCAGTTACCATAACTGATCATAACTTCCCACTAAGTTGGTTATTAGGAGAAAAGCCGAAACCAATTATCCCATAATTGATTTAATTACAAATAAATAATATATTCATAACCTATAGTTTTAATATCATATCTCATGCAATATATAAACCATAGTTCTTTTTCTCTTTTATGGTGTTTAATAATAATTCCTCCAATTAATGTATCTAATACATCAAATCAATTATATCACATATAATTGAAGCAATTTAATTATATCATATATAATCAAATTTCCTCTTGTTCATTTGAACACTTCAAACTAACCCATAAACTGATTCTAAACATGAATCCATTGACCAAGGGGACCTTATGAACCTATTGCTTGAAGCTCCAACGGTACGTGAATAATTGACTAAACTTCAACCTTAGTCACTCTGTTACTCGCTTCAGTCTTTGGCTTTGAATCTTTTTAATCACGATATTCACCCTCCGTTAATTTTCGGGTACTCCATTAAAGATTGTCAGCTCCAATCGCTCGTAAGTACAATCGAGCCAATATACCATTTTGCCCCTGTAATTATATCTAACTCCTTAAGTACCACTGATTCATCTAATGAACAATACATCATAGTCCTACTATGAGTAAATCCTTCTTGGGCCAAGAGAAGGTGTGGCCTCACATTGTTCAAGTCCCGGAATCACCCCTTAAAGGAGCAATTTATCTACTTACCCTGAATCGGGGAAGGAGTGAATTCTATCTTGTGTAGTTGAGTTCCCAGCTCCCCAATCAGACGAATCCCCAAAGTGGTAGGTTTGAGTCGACGATTTAGCCATTCGCACCCATGCAAATCAAAGGACTGCCTTTATAGGCAGGAGTTCCCAGCTCACTCAGGATTAAGGTCATGTTACCTATGGTCATCCTAGTGAAATGAAAGTCTCTGACATAAACGGTGTTATATAACGAGATTAAACATTTCATAGTCCGATCTTATACAAACTCTTTTGTATAGAGCATCCCCACTCGCATGTCTAATACATGAATGGTCAGGAATAGACCATTTGCAGTACTTTACAACACTTGTAACATCTACAAAGCGAGCCACACTCGTAGCATCAACATGATAAGGTTTCCCTCTTTTATCCATATACTACAGACCATTTAGGTTATCACTTAATGCACGATCTACTTGTATGTCATCACATACATGCTTAAGTTACAATGATAATTAAGGATCTTAGTTTATTGGTTTGTGGTTAATGCAACTAAAATATCTCATATTTCAAAGACTATAGTGAATAAAATAGCTCATATTATTACATCACAAATGTTTGTTCATACAAATGTTTACAAACTACAGGACCCTATGAGATTTAGGGCATCAACCCCAACAATCTCCCACTTGTCTTAAAGCGAGTAGGTGTACAAGATAAATACAAGTACAAAACAATAAACTAGGGCACTACTTGTACTTGTATTTATCTTGTACATCCACTCGCTTTAGAACAAGTGGGAGATTGTTGGGGTTGATGTCCTAAATCTCGTAGGGTTTTGTAGTTTGTAAACACGTGTATGAACAAAAATTTGTGATGTAATAATATGAGATATTTTCTTCACTATCGTCTATGAAATATGAGATATTTTAGTTTCATTAACCACAAACCAATAAACTAAGATCCCTCGTTATCGTTGTAACTTAAGAATGTATGTGGTGATATACAAGTAGATCGTGCTTTAAGTGATTACCTAAATGGTCTGTAGTATGTGGAAAAAGGAAGGAAACCTTATCCTGGTGACACTATGGATACGGCTCGCTTTGTAGATGTTACAAGTGTTGTAAAGTGCTACAGATGGTCTGATCTTGATCATTCATATGGGGACATGCGAGCGAGGGTATCCTATACAAAGGAGTTTGTATAAGACCGGACCACGAAATGTTTAGTCTCGTTATATAACGTCTTCATGACAGAAACTTTCATTTCACAAGGATGACCATAGGTAACATGACTTTAATCTTGAGTGAGTTGGGAACTCCTACCTATAAGAGCGGTTCTTTGATTTCTATGGATGCGAGTGGCCAGATCGCCGACTCAAATCTACTACTTTGGGGATTCGTCTAATTGAGGAGGTGAGAAATTAGCTACATAAGACGAAATTCACTCCTTCCCCGAAGTAGGGGTAAGTAGATAGATTGCTCCCTTAAAGGCTGATTCCGGGGCTTGAACAATGTGGCGCCATACACTTTCTCATAGCCTGAGAAGTGTTCACTCATAGTAGGACTATGATGTATTGTTCATTAGAGGAATCAGTGGTACTTAAGGAGTTAGATGTAACTACAGGGGCAAACGATATATTTGCCCAGCTGTACTTACGTGCGATCTGTGAAGTGTTATCATACTGTTGATTGGTTATATCCAATGGACACCGAAATATATTTGTAGTGCGAAGAGTGTAGATGTTGGTCTTTAGTGGACTGCACGATAGTTAACGGATAGTGGTTATCCTGATTAAAGAGTTTAGTCAGTTATTCACGTACTGTTGGCTTCAAGCTACAGGTCCATAAGTCCCCTTGGATAGGCTCATGATTCAAGTTGAGAATCATTTTTTGCGTTAGTTTGAGATTGTTCAAATTAACACAGAGGGAATTTGTATTTATATATGATTTAATTAAAATTGGATTCAATTAAATTGATATAATTGATTTTGATTATTAGAGTGGGCATTGGTCTTATCCTAATTGTCTTGGAGTCTGTAGTTTGTAAACTGATAACTAGTTAGTGAAATAAAATAGAAGTTATTTTTAATTGGCATTACTCATAATCCAATAAACAAAACTCCAAGTTATTGTATGAACTTAACATGTATATGTAGATATATAAGGATCATGTTTAATGTAACATAAAAAGAGTATGTAGTATAAGGATTAAGGAGTGGTACCTGATCTGCTGTGACACTACGATACAGCCCGTTTTTAGAGTTCAAGTATTAATGAACTCTACAGATGTTAGATTCCTGGACCATTCATTGAGACATGCAGAGCAAAGGATGCCATACAAATGATATTGTATAAAGACCAAAACATAGATGACTAGTTCCTTATTAAATGTCGTTATGATACTTGAGACTTAACAATCAACCTAATACAACCTAGTACATGACCTTAATCCTGAGTTTTGAGGAACTCCTACCTTTGAGGGGTTTTTTGATTAATATGGTGTGAGAGTGGACAATCTTTTCAATAACATCACATGTCCACCTTTTGGATTTGTCTATTGGGAGCTAGAAATCAGTTACAGAAGATGGATTCACTCCTTCCCGAAGTAAGGTAAATAGATTAGATTTGTCCCTTCAAGGGATGATTCGGTTCTTGAAATAGTGCCAAGCTTTTCTTTGGAAGAGAAGACTCATCATTGTAGGATATTTGATTATGTTATCATTTAGAAGGATCAGTGTACATAAGAGCTTAGATGTCACTACAGGGAAAGCATAACGAGTTAATTGGCCTACGCATCTTCACGAGCCGATTCTGTGAAGGGTTATCGCACTTGTTGATAGTTGATATGGATATAAATATCTTTGTAAGGAGTGAGTTGTGGTCTGTGGAGTGCCTAGCAGTTAATGGATGGTGGACTCGTGGCTTAAAGAGTTTAGTCAGCCATCACGTACCGTTGGAGCTCAAGCGTACATCCATAAGCATCCCCTTGGTAGTTCAATGATCACAGCTGAGAATCGTCATGGTGTTGATTTTGAAATGTTAATATTGACAAGAGGAAATTCTGATTATAATTATGATATGATCGGTGTGATGTATGAATACTCAATTGAAGGATTAATGTAAATGAGATTTATATCTTTTTCTCTGAATAACAATTGAGTGGAGTTATTGTTGGTTTATATAACCGTTGAGATAAAAGGAAAAATGTTTTCCCTAAATTTAGCTAGAATTTTGAGAGAGAGTTGGTATTCTTCGGAAAACTCACGGAAGATATCAAGTGAATTGGGATTCCTAAATGATAGTAAAAGAGACGACTAAACAACTAAGTGGATGGACACTATACGATATTCACTCAACTGGTCGTAGCCTAAACGATCACATGCCTTTTGCTTATACGATAGATTGCCTTCTTCTAAACGATTGATATTAGTCTATTACGATAGACACTTATCATTCCTACTTGTCAATTGTCTACATGATTGTTACTTTTCCGGTCTCTTCCTCTAATCAAGTCCACACAAAGTTCCAAATTTCTGGATTCTCACACCGAGAATACCAAGGTAGCCATTGTGGTGATTCCTCACTCAACTCGACCGAGTTCAAGTTTTTGCAGGCCGTTCGTTGGTTTCGTGATCTTGAGGATCGTTGGTTTGAGTTGCTGTCGATCGTGCTATGTTGGCGTTGTTACTGTTCGAGCGTGTCGTGTGATGTTGTCTTAGAGACTGAACGAAGCGTTCTTGATCGATGGAGTTTGAAGCATGAGTCTTCAAAGGTATGATACTTTATCCTTTGATCTTATTGTAAAAACATGTTGTAATTTCAGTATGTGCATGACCTTAAGTTTCTGTTCGTTGACTGTAATTGTTTATGGTTAATTTCGAATCGAATTTAACGATCATTCTTGCTGCACATGGAAATTCCCCATGTCTGATTTCCTTCAATTGTATCAGAGCCAGGTGTTTGATATTCCAAATTTCACTTCTGTTTTGAACTTCTTTTTACAGGTGTGTTGGGTTTTCTGCATTTGCGTTTAAGTTGTTAAATGTTGTTTGTGAATGGATGTTGTGAATGTTTACGGGTTAAAAGCTTTCTTTTGATTAAAAAGTGTTAATTTGTAAGGGCCCTTGTGTTTTTGTGCATAATTACATGCAATCGAGTCTGTAATTCAAAGTGTTTGAGTTGGTCGAGTCGTTCATGATGAAGTTTCGAAGCATGGAGATGCGGTTCTCAGCGAGAAAGAAGACCAAGAGTTGGTCATATCATGTAGCCTCAGAAAAACGATTGTTGAGATTAGCTAAACGATCGTGTAGAATTTCTACATGATCGTGTAGTATTTACTAAATGATTGTTTAGCTAATGCTAAATGATGAGATAAAGTGTTTACTCTATCGCGTAGCGTTGGTTGCTTGATCTCGTGGATGCTGGAGGTAAATGATCGAGTGGAAACATTTGAAGCTGATCGTTTAATAAAAATTGCGCGCACTAAACATTCGCATAGTTAGCATGCTTCATCGCATAGTCACTGACTACACGATCACGCGATATACAATAATTAGGCGCTCGCTTAGTGATCGTTTAGACGATTGTTCTTCACCACATCGTTTTCATTTAGACGATCGTTTAAGGTTTGCATTAAGTGTTGTGCATTGCACGATCGCGTACCTCATGCTTCATCGCATAGTAAAGGTACACGATCATTGCTAAACAATCGTTTAGCTCTGGAAGCGTTGGTAAATGATTGAGTAAAGCGTTTACTCTTTTGTGTATACGATTGCAAGGAAGTTTGGTACACAACCAATGAAGACACGGACTTCGATCGAACGGTTCAAGACCCGGTTCGCTTGTTTGAACCGGAGACTTTTTGCTTTTGTAATAGTTAGCTTTTAATTTTGAGGATTTGAGGCTAATTATCCCCGTTCATCAATTTTTGCTTAATATACATGAGATGTATGTGGTTTATATGGCATAGTGTATGACATATAGATTTAAAACCTACCTTAGGTTGTGCAATTATTCATGCATCATGTATTATAAGTGTTATAATATGGCATGATAAAATTACAAGAAGGCATGCACATGCATCTTGAAATATAAGAGTTATATTTATTCATGCAGTAAGCATATTCATGTATCATCTTTATACTATAAGCATTATAGTATAAGGGTGAATAGAAGCATGTTTGCTTGGTTCGTTGTTTTTTTGTATAAGTGTTATATAAAAAGTAGCAATGAATGAACAATGCATGAAACATGACACTTAGGCTGTTTAGAAAAGTTCTGAATGCCTTGTATGTGTTTGCTTCGCGTTGTGGTTGGTTTTGTTGTTTTCGTTATAAGCATTATAATAGAAATTAGAATTAAAATCGATAAGAAAGAGTTGCATGTCGAATTAGGCAAACTCATGTTTTAAAAGGGTTTTAAAATTAGATTGAGATAGACCTAAGTTCAAGGTTCTAATGGGATTAGCAACCTAGTTTAATCTTTTCAAATCGATTTATTAGGATCAAATTGATTGGCATAAAAGATTAAAATTGTATTAAATATCTTATAAGGGACCTTTTGTCTAAGACAGGTTCTGTCTAGGCTGGAGTATTTAAGCGACGGAAACGGAACACCCCTACCTGGGAACCTACCTGGAAAGGTGAATTAGATAGATTTTGCAAGCATGCGATAGTTGGTCAAAGACTCCTTTAAAGAGTTTAATGGATGATTGATCAAAATTTGTTCAAACTATCCAAGGTAAATGTTACTCTTGGGCAAACATAAAAAGTCACTTAGTTAAAAATCTTAGCCATGTTTTTTCTAAGAAAACTAAACCCTAAGTTTTAAAATACTCAGTGGAGGGAAGAGATATATATGATATACCAATGATTCCACTCATGTTCTATCCCTAAATGTTCATGCCGTGGATTCATGCTTGGCCTCGGGTGCCTGTAACATCCCCCTTCGGATTGTGTTTGCATGAATCAATATCAAGTGGGACAGAGAGAATATTTATAGAAAGTGGGTGAAGAATGTGTGTCAACACGTCCTACGATCTCCTCATTACTTCGCACCGTTGAGATCATTCTTGCACTCCCTCGTGGCACCCTGGGAGTGTCCCCTTCGGATAGGTTTTGTGCAGTTGGTCAATTTCAAGGGAACTTAAGAAATGGATAGGGTTGATTTAGTTTTTGCCCCAATCAGATTTTTTCCCTTCACTTTAGTATCTTAGAGTTCCGCCCCAAGCATCCAATCTGAAGGGTCACCACTTATGGTAAATTATTAAATAAGTAATGCTCATCTTCTAGACTCATTTTGGGGTTTTGCAGTAGAGACTGCATGCTACTTTTGAACAATGTTCCCTGAAAAGTGTTACTGAAACACCTTTTGAGTTGTGGAGAGGCCGTTAAAGGTGTTTACGTTACTTCAAAGATTGTCCGACCACGTGCTGTGGTTAACTCGAAGTAGTTGGAACCCACGTTCGAAAGTTTGCCTTTTTTTAGGCTTACCTCAGGGAAATGAGGGGTGGATACTTTTAAGATCCGAGTGAGGGACAAAGTGTTTTTTCTACAAAATGCTATCTTGTTGAAAGAAGACTACATTAGGGATCATAAACCACGAAGTAAGCTTGTTTTACGTGAGATTTCTAGTGAGACTGAGACTACTGAGGGTTCAAAAAGAGTTGTTGAACAGACTGACAGATCAACAAGAGTTGTTGAGGTCGGTACATCTAGTCAACTATCTCAAAAATTGAGACTGCCTCGATGTAGTGGGAGGGTTATGAACCCACTGGAACACTACATGAGTTTGACTGAAGCCCAGAACGTCACTTCTAATGATGGGGTCAAGGATCCATTGTCTTTTAAACAAGCAATGTAGGATGTTGACAAAGATGAGTGGATTAAGGCCATGAACTAAGAAATAGAGTCTGTGTACTTCAATAACGTCTGGGAACTTGTGGAACAGCCTGATTGGGTAAAACCTATAGAGTGTAAGTGGATCTACAAGCGAAAACGAGGTGTAGATGGAAAGGTGCAAACCTTTAAGGCTAGACTTGTGGCAAAGGGTTATACCCAGGTCGAGGGAGTAGACTATGAGGAAACTTTCTCACCTGTTGTCATGTTCAAGTCTATCAGGATATTCCTGTCCATTGCCACATTTATGATTATGAGATATGGCAAATGGACGTCAAGATTTCCTTTCTTAATGGTAATCTTGAGGAGACCATCTACTGCTCAACCAGTAGGGTTCGTAGTTCCAAATCAAGAGAGACTACTTCACCCTTATCCATGGCACCACCGGCAACCTTGACACACATCTGATGAAAGCAAGAGATTGCCTACGTCTAGCCCTCCACCTATCTTCTTATCTCTATATTGTATTACATTTTGGCTTAAGACATTAATACATTTTGTAATCAATGCATCTCTTTATTTCCTTCGACACCATCTTCATTATCTTATTGTTTATACTTTCATTGCATCGAACTAAGTAAGATTACAAGCGCTATTGCATACTCAATCATGCGGCATAGACATATGAAGCATGTAACAACCCACCGAGAGGTGTACGTTGCGCGAGTCTAGTGAGTTAATCCTCTTTGCTTAGTGTGAGACTGTAGCAATGCTTATCTATGAACGGTTGCAATGCTTGTCTATGAGCTGATCAGCAGTGACTAACTACCCGAGAAGGTAAGTAGTAGAACTCACTAAGCAAAGTAAGCAGTGTTCCTAGAGATAGGAATAATATTATGTTCAACACAATCAATCGTTATAGAGATATAAGCATGCGGCTGACCACCGAGAGGTGTGCGACACGTAAGTGTGGCGAGCTGGGATTACCTTTGCGATCAAGCTTAGTGATGCGGTGAAGTCATCTTCTCCACCATTTTATCTATTTTTCCATGCATCTTATTACGGGTTAACAATTGTCGCGTCTCTACGAACTCTCATAGTCATACTTCTATTGCTTAATCTGTTTAGTTAGAAGTAGGAGTAGCGCATAGTCTCTTAACTTTATTATTCTTTTATTCATCGCCTCAAACACATTACTTCGCAACATTTAGTTACAAGACCTTGAGTTCAACCTCGGATCACCCTGAGAAACTTGCGATCTCGTTATACTTCAAAAGAGAGCAAGAAAACTTGTGATAGGAACGAATGAACATCGCAAAAACGATTAACGCATATTCTTTAGTTCATTGCATGATCATTGACACATGGAGATCAATGCATAGCATAAGATGCATGCTATTTACCCTCCATTTTCCACGCATCAAGGACCATAAGGTCCCTTTGGTAGTTCAATGGATTTAAGTTGAGAATCAATTCTTGGTGTTGATTTGAAATGTTCAAATTGACAATAGGAAATTCGATTATATATGATATGATCGGTGTGATGTATGAGATACATCAAGTACGGGATTAATATAAAGGAGATTTACATTAAATACCATAAAATAGAAAAATACCTATGGTTTATATGTTTCATGAGATGAAATATTAAAACTATAGGTTATAAATATATGTGGTAAGTTGGTTATCATATATATTTATAATAATATTAATTATTGGACAATTATATCTTTTTCTCTAATAACCAATGAGTGAGAGGTTATTGGTGGTTTTATGGTAACCGTGAGATAAAAGGAAAAATGTTTTCCTAAATTTAGTAGATTTTGAGAGAGAGTTGCTATTCTTGGAAAAACTCACGGAAAGACTATTAAGTGAATTGGATTCACTAAACGATAGTTGAAAGAGAGACTAAACGATCGTGGAGTGACACTATATGATAGTTCACTCAACCGATCGTGGCTAAACGATCACAGATCTTTCGTTATACGATAGCCTGCTTTCTACTAAACGATTGAGCATTAGTCTATACGATAGACTCTTATCATCTCTCACTTGCTCAATCGTCTACACGATTGTTACTCCTCTAGTCTCTTCCTCTAACCAAGTCCACACAGGGCCCACACTTTTGGATTCTCACACCGAGAATACCAAGGTAGCCATTATGGTGGTGTCCTCACTCAACTCGACTGAGTTCGAGGTTTTGGAGGCCGTTCAGTTTGGTTTTCGTGATCTTGGAGATCGTGTGTTGGAGTTTGCTGTTGATTGTGTTGTGTTGCGGTTGTAGTTTTCGAGCGTTCGTGTGTTGCTTGCTTGGAGACTGAACGAGCTTTTTGTGATCGAGGGAGTTGAAGCATGAGTCTTCAGAGGTATGATACTTTATCCCTTGATCTTATTGTAAAGCATGCTGTAATTTCGTATTGTGCATGGTTTGTAAGTTTCCGTTTCGTGACTGTAATTGTTTATGTTCAATTTCGAATGAAATTGGAACGATCATTTCGCTGCTCATGGAAATCCTCATGTCTAATTTCCTTTCATTAGATACATTAATTTGAGGAATTAATATAAATATGGTTTTTATTAAATATAGGTGAAAAGAACTATCGTTTAAATATTACATATGATGAGATATTAAAACTATAGGTTATAAATATAATTATGATAAAATTAGTTATTATATTTATATAATAAAAAAACAATTATGAGATAATTTTTAGTTGGTTATTTTCTTTTCTCCGTTAATTGTGGGCAAGTGGAAGGTTATTTTCATTTTAATAACTGGAAGTCTAAAATGAAAAGAGTTTTCATTTTTTGAATAATCGCATTATCGCATACCAATTCGATCGAGTGAAAAGAGAGAGCTATACGAACCTTTTCGAGAGAGTTAAACAACTGAGCGAGTTTTACCAGATGATTACTCCTCGTTACTAGACGATCACAGTACCCACTGCCTATACGATAAAACTAAGCATTTTTCCCACTTACTTGATCGTGTAACTTGATCGTATATTTCCTCATTCCCTCTACCAAATTCACACAGAGTCTAAACCTCTTGGATTCTCACTCCGAGAATACCAAGGTAACCGAGTTGATAGTGTCGAGGGTTACCGTTCGAGGATCTGACATTCGTGATTAACCTCGATTCCCTTAGTTTTTTAGTTGAGAGCATGCTGTAATATTACTCTATGATGCATAATTGTTCTTGTATGTTTGTGAATGCATTTTATTCTTTTACAATGGGTTTAGAAAAGATCTTGCTTCCGCTCAATGGTTCTCTTGAATAAGAGTTCCTTCATATTCAGTGCTTTCCCAAAGGGCCATAGGGAGGTCTTTATATAGAGAAAGTCAAACTCCTTCCCAATATATTTTTTCTTCTATAATACTTAATAATATTTTATTAATTAATTTCCTTTAATTTAATAATACTTATTATCAATTAGCCCAATTAAAATAATATTATTTAATTTGCACAATTAAATAACACTTATTTAATGCACAATTAAATAACACTTATTTAATTTGCACAATTAAATAACAACTTATTTAATTTTAATTTGCAAATAATTAAATAACTATTTATACATTAAACCCAATTTAATGTATACATTTATATCATATATATCATCTATTGATCGATGTATAATGTGCCAAAACCTCTCTATTAATTAATTCTCTTTATGAATCTAGTTCACTTGAATTAATTAATTTGAATCTTATTCAAATATTACTGCTCAATTTAATTGTATATCATATCCATAATTATATATTAATCACATTAATATATAGTTTCCTCATATTAATTTGAACAATTCAAATTATCCTTCTTAAGTGTCCTTTAGTGAGTTAACGAGAGGACCTGGTGGACCTGTAGATCAGAAGCTCCAATGATATGAGATTAATTGGCTAAACTCATTATCTAAATTAAAACAATATTCGTTAACTGTGGGTACACTTCAGTGAAGATCCACAACTGCATTCTTCTCACTACAAATATACTTTTGTGTCCACGAATATAGACCAATACCAACAAGTTAATCCTTCACAAATGTTTGTAACTCCAACTAGGTCAAATTACTGTTTTACCTTTGGGTTACCTCTGACTCCTAAAGTACCAATGCTCCTCTAATGAATAACCTGTTTTTGGTCGAACCAATAAACAGAAACCCCTCTCGAACCAATGAGAGGATAAGGTCATTTCTTCAAGTCTCAGAAACACCACTTAAGGGAACACTCATTTACTTATCTTTAAGGCGGGAAGGAGCGAATTCCATCTTGTATTATCATGTTCCCAGCTCCCTTCTCGGTCTTGTCCCCAAAATGGTAGGCATATTGGGTCGACAATCTGGCCTCTGTCACCTATACAAATAAAAGGACAATCCATCGTGAACAGGAGTTCATAATATACTTAGGATTAAGACTAAGTTGCCTAGGTCATCCTAATGAAATAGGAACCTGACTAGTCAACAGTGTTAGATCTAGTGGTTACTATTTCATGGTTGAGTTTTATGCAAACTCATTGCATATGATACCTCTACTTGCGTGTCACCTACACGAACACATTGGATCATTACATTTGTATCAAATACAAAGTGGGTCATATCCATAGTGTTACCAGGATAAGGTACCCAGCTTTATCCCTATACAATAGACCCTTTATGCTGTACCTTGAACATTGATCCTTATATATTGAGGCTGATGCCCTAAATCTCGTAGGGTCCTAGTTTGTAAATGTGTGTTTTTTTTTTTAACAAACTCATTGTTTATTTAATAAAATATATGATATTTTATTCCATTTTTTAGTTGCATTAACCACAAACCAATAAACTCACATCCAAGATTATCTTGTAACTTAAACATGTATGTAGAGACATACGGGTGGATCATGTTTAAGTGATAACCTAAATGGTCTATAGTAGATGGATGAGGTTGGGTACCTTATCTTGGTGACACTATGAGTATGGCCTGCTTTGTAGTTGTTANCTGGTTCACTTGCTTCGAACCGAATGGCTCTTATTCTTGTAATAATTAGCTTTTAAGTTCCTTTTAGGTGTCCTATCTTGATCCATTAACTGTTAGTTTTTATATATATATATGATGTATGTTTTTTCTTATATGTCATATTGTATGTCATATAGTTTTAAAACCCACCTTAGGTTATGCATTTATATTCATGCATACTTTTATATTATAAGTGTTATACTTTATGTATATGTATGATTTAAATTATATAGCATGCACATGCACCATATAGTATAAATGTTATAGTATATGTATGCATGCATTTATAGCATATCCATGCATTATCTATATTATAATTTATATAATATATGGTTGAATGAATGTATGGAAGTATGCTATAGTATGATTCATTACCTAGTTATATAATTGTTATATATGTTAGTAATGAATAGAGATTGCATGAAGCATGATACTACCTTAGTTTAATTTATAAATGTTATGATTAACTGAAGTATGTCAAACATGCAATGAATGTTTTAATTGTTTCATTTGTTTATATTCATTATAACTACATGGAATTAGAATTAAAATCAATAATTAAGAGTTGCATGCAAACCTTAGGTTATAATCATTTTTAAAATTGTTTTAAAATGTGATTGAGATAGACCTAAGATCATATTTCTAATAAGATTAGAAATCTTAGTTTAATCTTTTAATTAGTTTGATAGGATTAAATTGATTCTTAATAAAAGATTAAATATGTAACAAATGTATCTATAAATGACCTTTTGTCTAAGGCGGGTTCTGTCTCGTCTGGGGTACTTAAGTTGACGGAAACATCGCACCCCTACCTGAAAGGTGAATTAGATAGATTTGTTACATGCATGCAAGTTTGATTAAATTCTATTAAAGAGTTCAATGAGATTTCAATCAAAATTGTTTAATCATCAAAGACAAGTGTTGTTTTTTAGCAAAGTAAACGTTCACTTAGTTAAAATCAGTAGCCGGATTTTTCCTAAGTTAATTAACCTTAGGTAAAACACACAGTGGGAGGAAAATGGGGTATATGATACTTCATTTATCCTCTACATGTTTCTCCATGTAAATTCATACCATGAGATCTACGATCGGCCTCGAGGCACCATGGGTGTCCCCCTATAGGTGGCATTTAGGTAGGTCAATAACAAGGTGAATGGAGAGAGAGTGTTTATAGTAAGTGGGAGTAGGACGTGTGAGAACACATCCCTCGATCTCTCTCATTATGTCCCCTTAAAGATGACAGTATTGCCATGACAGCTTTATTCAATCTCCATAAATGGATTGGGTTGCTTATAGTTTCATGTCCCGATCAGCTTTTCATCTAAGTCTGGCTCATTGGGGACAGTAACTTTAGAACCTAAAAAGGGGTTAAATTTACAAAGAATTGTTAAGTCAAGTTAAAGAATTCTGGATCTAACAATTGGTGCTATTAGTTAAGTAACAAGTGTTGTTGTTTTCGTTAATTATTGACGAATGTCTTATTTTCAGTGAAGGGACACTTGATCACCACTACGTTGACTTTTGTCCTGCTCACTAAACATTAATTGCACACTTAGATGTCACTTAGGGTAATCAAAGTTCTGCTAAAGTTGATTTGGTTGATGAATGGTTCATGCAAAGTAAATTAAGTTGTAAAAAGTTTGTTCCTTTTCAGCAATTTTTATTATGCTACCGTTACATTATATTGCTTGCCGCAGATAAATTATATCAGGTGAAAATTACACTTGTTGGAAAAATAAAATCAACACAATTACTTAATCAGTCGATGATTTTTCATTTTGTCGCTCATGGAAGTTTGTCCTACGCCATTCCAGCTCTCTATGCTCATCAAAATGTTTGAGGAAGCTTACAGTGTTGGACACAGAGCAAACCATAAGCTCGAGCATAATACTTGGCAAGTCTTAACGAAGTCCTTGGCAAGAAGCATGAGCCCAGTGCTCACAGCTGTGAGTATCATGGAGTCCTTAAAGGGGAATGTTCGGACAACCGTCCATACAACTTAGGGC
>NC_052351.1:49079966-49091463 GCF_009727055.1 Benincasa hispida
ATGACGCTTTGAAACATATATTCAATGCCCGTATACAAGAAGAGGCATCTATTAGAGAACATGTTCTCAACATGATGGTCCACTTCAACGTGACGGAGATGAATGGGTCTAGCATCGATGAAGCCAATCAGGTTAACTTCATTTTGGTATCTTTGCCTGAAAGTTTCCTTCATTTCTGTAATAATGCTGTTTTGATTAGGATTTACTACAACTTGAACACTCTGCTCAATGAGTTACAGACCTTTAAATCCTTGATGAAAAGCAAGGAACAGAAGGGTGAAGCAAATGTTGCTTCATCTTTTAAGAAGTTCCATAAAGGTTCGACCTCTGGGACTAAGTCTGTACCTTCTGCCTCTGACACCAAAAAGTGAAAGAAGAAGAAGGGTGGAAAGGGGAAAGCTAACTCTATAGTTGCTACTCAAAGGGGCAAAAAATCGATCAAGGCTGCAAAGGAAATCTGTTTCCATTGCAACCAAGATGAGCATTGGAAAAGGAACTGCCTCAAATACTTGGCAGAAAAAAAGAAGGCCAAGTAAGGTAAATATGATTTACTTGTATTGGAAACCTGCATAGTGGAGAATGATGATTCTGCCTGGATTATAGATTCTGGGGCTACTAACCACGTTTGTTGTTCATTTCAGGGAGTTAGTTTCTAACGGCAACTAAATGTTGGTGAGATGACGATGTGGGTTGGAACTGGGCATGTCGTGTCAGCTGTGGCAGTGGGAGGTCTCTGGTTGACTTTACAGAACAAATTTCTTATCTTAGAAAATGTATATGTAGTTCTTGATTTTAAATGGAACCTAGTTTCTGTAAAATGTTTGATTGAACAATCTTATACTATCAACTTTCTTTTAAATAATATATTTATTTCTAATAATGGTGTTGATATTTGTTCTGCAAAATGGGAAAAAAATCTTTATGTACTAAGACCGTTAGCAACTAATGCCCTCCATAACACAAAAATGTTTAAAATTGCAGTAACTTAACATAAAAGGCGTAAAATTTCTCCTAAAGAAAATGCCCAACTTTGGCATCTAAGACTAGGACACATCAATCTCAATAGGATTGAGAGGTTGGTGAAGAATAGACTTCTAAGTGAGTTAGAAGAAAATTCTTTACCTTTGTGTGAGTTATGCCTTGAAGGCAAAATGACTAAGAGACCTTTTACTAGAAAGGGTCATAGAGCCAAAGAACCTCTAGAGCTAATACATTCAGACCTCTGTGGTCCGATGAATATCAAAGTAAGGTGAGGTTATGAATATTTCATTACCTTTGCTGATGATTATTCAAGATATGGGTACGTTTATTTAATGTAACATAAGTGTGAATCTTTTGAAAAGTTCAAGGAATTCAAGGCTGAAGTTGAAAATGTGTTAAACAGAACGATTAAATTTTTTTGATCTGATCGAAGTGGAGAGTTTATGGATTTAACATTCCAGAACTATTTGATAGAACATGGAATAGTATCCCAACTCTTAGCACCTCGTACACCTCAGCAGAATGGTGTATTAGAAAGGTGAAATCGAACCTTGTTGGACCTGGTTCGATCAATGATGAGTTACACTTTCTTATCTGACTCGTTTTAGGGTTATGCAGTAGAGACTGCAGCGTACATCCTAAACTGCGTTCTATCCAAGAGTTTTGCTAGAATACCTTTTGAATTATGGAATGTCGTAAAGCTAGTTTACGCGATTTAAGAATATGGGGTTGCCCAGCACACGTGCTTGAGACTAATCCTAAGAAATCGGAACTACGTTCAAAATTGTGCCTATTTGTAGGCTACCCCAAAGGAACGAGAGGTGGTTACTTCTTCGATCCTAAAGAAAACAAAGTGTTTGTTTTGACAAATGCTACTTTTCATGAAGAAAACCACATAAGGGAGCACAAGCCTCGAAGTAGGATTGTGTTGAATAAAATTTCCAAAGAAACTACGGAATCTTCAACAAGAGTTGTTGAAGAACCTAGTACCTCAACAAGAGTTGTTGAAGTAGGATCATCCAGTAGGTCAAATCCACCTCAAATTTTGAGGGAATCTCGATGTAGTGGGAGGGTTGCGAACCCACCTGTTCGCTATATGGGTTTAACAGAAATTCTGGCTATGGTAGCTGATGGTGAAGTTGAGGATCCATTGTATTACAAGAAGGCAATGGAGGATATTGACAAAGATGAATAGATCAAAGCTATGGATCTCGAAATGAAGTCTATGTACTTCAATTCCATATGGGTTCTTGTAGATCAACCTGATGAGGTTAAACCTGTAGGTTGTAAATGGGTTTACAAGAGGAAACGAGGTGTTGATGGAAAGGTGCACACCTCTAAGTCTAGATTAGTGGCAAAGGGTTATACCCAGGTTGAGGGAGTTGACTATGAGGAGATTTTCTCATCTGTTGCCATGCTAAAATCTATCAGAATACTCTTGTCCATTGCCTCATATTATGACTATGAGATTTGGCAGATGGACGTCAAGACTGCTTTTCTGAATGGCATTCTTGAGGAGACCATTTACATGGAGCAGCCCGAGGGATTCATATCCCAAGGTCAAGAGCAAAAGGTTGGCAAGCTTAATCGGTCCATTTACGGGCTGAAGCAAGCTTCTTAGTCTTAGAAAATAAGGTTTGATGCTGCGATCAAATCTTATGGCTTTGATCAAAACGTTGATGAGTTTTGTGTATACAAGAAGATCATCAACAACTCAGTAGTTTTTCTAGTTTTATATATAGATGATATCCTACTCATTGACAATGATGTAAGTTTACTGACTGAGGTTAAGAACTGGCTAGCGACCTAATTCCAAATGAAAGATTTAGGAGAGGCCCAATTTGTTATGGGTATTCAGATCTTTAGAGATTGAAAGAACAAAATGCTAGCTCTGTCTCAAGCGTCGTATATTAACACAATGCTTGTCAAGTATTCGATGTAGAACTCCAAGAGAGGCTTATTGCCTTTTGGGCATGAAGTTACATTGTCTAAGGAACAGTGTCCTAAGACACCTTAAGAGGTTGAGGAAATGAGATGGATCCCTTATGCATCGGCTGTTGGCAGCCTGATGTATGCGATGTTATGAACTAGACCTAACATCTGCTATGCAGTGGGGATAGTTAGTAGATATCAATCTAATCCAAGATTAGATCATTGGACCGCCGTTAAAAACATCTTCAAGTATCTACGGGGAACGAGAGACTACATGCTAGTGTATGGTTCTAAGGACTTGATCCTTACTGGAACACAGACTTTGATTTTCAGACTCATAAGGATTCTAGGAAATCCACATCAAGATTAGTGTTCATTCTTAATGGAGGGGCAGTGGTCTGGAGAAGCACTAAGCAAGGGGGCATCACTGACTCCACCATGGAGGCTGAGTATGTAGCGGCTTGTGAAGCTTCTAAAGAAGCTGTTTGGCTCANAGGCTGAGTATGTAGCGGCTTGTGAAGCTTCTAAAGAAGCTGTTTGGCTCAGGAAATTCTTGACTGATCTGGAAGTCGTTCTCGACATGTCAAAGCCCATCACACTTTATTGTGATAAAAGTGATTATGTTTCTAATTTCTGAGAGCCTAGGAGTCACAAGTGCGAGAAGCATATGAAGTGGAAGTATCATCTCATCCGAGAGATTGTGCATCGAGGGTACGTGATTGTCATGTAGATAGCCTCAGAGAACAACGTTGCTGATCTGTTTACAAAGGCCCTCACGGCTAAAGTGTTTGAGGGTCACTTGCAAAGTATAGTTCTATGGGACAGGCCACGTCTAGACTAGAACCAGTGGGAGATTTGTACTGGGCACGTGGTATGCCCTATTTTATTATTTGTGTACTTTGTATTTTGACTATATTGTACACCCCACTAGTTTTAGGTCAAGTGGGAGATTGTTGGGGTTGATGCCCTAAATCTCGTAGAGTCCTATAATTTGTAAATTTTTTTGAACAATGTTTATTTAATAAAATATATGATATTTTATTTCATATTTTAGTTGCATTAACCACAAACAAGTAAATTAACATCCAAGGTTATCTTGTAGCTTAAACATGTATGTAGAGACAAACGGGTGAATCATGTTTAAGTGATAACCTAAATGGTTTGTAGTAGATGGATGAAGCTAGGTACCTTATCCTGGTGACACTATGAGTATGGCCCGCTTGGTAGGTGTTACAATTGTTGTAAAGTATTACAAATGATCTAATCTTGATCATTCATGTATAAACATGTGAGCAGGGATATTCTATACAAAGGAGTTTGTATAAGACTGGGCCACGAAATGTTTAGTCTCATTATATAACGCCATTCGTAATAGACTTACATTTCACCAGAATGACCATAGGTAGCATGACCTGAATCCCGAGTGAGTTGTGAACTCCTACCTATGAGGGCGGTCCTTTGATTTGTATGGGTGAGAGTGGCCAGATTTTCGATTCAATAAGCCTTCCATTTTGGAGATTGGTCTGATTGGGGAGTTGGGAACATAGCTACACAAGAAGAAATTCACTCCTTCTTTGAGGTTGGGTAAGTAGATAAATTGCTCCTTTAAGGGCTAATTCCGGGGCTTGAACAATGTGGCGCCACACCCTCTCCTGGCCCGAGATGGGTTTAGTCATAGTTGGACTATGATCTATTATTCATTAGAGGGATCAATGGTACTTAAGAAGTTAGATGTTGTTGGTTTTTAGTGGAGTGTTCGACAGTTAATGGATCCCGCTTCTGCTCAAGGTTCTCTTCAATGAGATCCTTTAGTGTCCACGTGCAGTTCAAGACTCAATAGGCAGCCTTGGATTTTAGTTTATTGGATTTAGTGTTATTTAGACAAAATAGATGACAATACAAACAATAACATTTATTGAATTAACATCCATAACTATTTATTGATGACGGTCAATTAATAACATTTACCATCTATGAGTTTTAGGGCTCAACACCTGGAACACGTGTTGGTGCAAACCCCAAAGAAGTTAGAATGCCATTTAATACTGTGCCCATTCGTAGGATACCCCAAATAAACGAAAGGTGGTCTGTTTTATGATCCTTAAGATGATAAAATGTTTGTATCGAAAAATGCTACATTTTTAGATGAGGACCACATAAGAGATCATCAACCTTGTAGTAAACTAGTATTGAATGAAATCTCTAAAGAAGCTATAGATAAACCAACAAGAGATGTTGATCAAGTCAGTCATTCAATAAGAGTTGTTGATGGAATTGGTATTTCTAGTTAATCTCATCCTTCTCAAGAGTTGAGAATGCCTTGACGTAGTGAGCGTTTATTCAACAGCTTGACCGTTACATGGATTTAATAGAAATCAAGGTCATCATACCCGATGATGGCATAGAGGATCCATTGACCTATAAATAGGCAATGAATGATGTAGACCGAGACCTGTGGATCAAAGCCATGAATCTTGAAATAGAGTCTATGTACTTCAATTCGATCAAGAAACTTGTAGATCAGCCAGAGGTAAAACCTAGTGGTTGTAAATGGATCTACAAAAGGAAACGAGACCAAGTCATAAGGTACAGAATTTTAAGGCACGAACGGTGGCAAAAAGTTAAATCCAAAGAGAGAGGGTGGACTATGAAGAAACATTCTCTCCTGTTGCTATGTTAAAATCGATTAGAATACTCTTGTCCATAGTCGTCTTTTATGATTATAAAATTTGAAAAAAGGATGTCAACCTGTCTAAATGACAATCTTGAAGATAGTATCTATATGGCTCAACCAAAGGGGTTCATTGAATAGGGTCAAGAGCAAAAGATTTGTAAACTAAAATGATCCATTTATGGGTTGAAATAAGCATCTAGATCCTGGAATATAAGGTTTAACATTGCGATCAAGTCTTATAACTTTGAACAGAATGCTTATGAACCATGGGTATACAAGAAGATTGTCAACAAAACTGTAGGATTCTTGGTGTTGTATGTTGATGACATTCTACTCATTGGGAATGATGTAGGATACTTGATTGACGTTAAGCAGTGACTATCAACGCAATTCCAAATGAAAGATTTGGACGAAGCTTAGTTTGTTTTTGGAATCCAAATAGTTCGAAATCGCAAGAATAAAATGTTAGCTCTGTCTCAAGCATCTTATATAGATAAGATATTGTCTAAATATAAGATGTAGAATTCTAAGAAAGGTTTATTATCTTTCAGGCATGAAATTCATCTATCAAAGGAACAATGTCCTAAAAAAACTCAAGAAGTTGAGGATATGAGACGTATTCCCTATGTATTAGTAGTTGGTAGTCTGATGTGTGCCATGTTGTGTACACGACCTGACATATGCTATGCAGTAGGAATCGTTAGCAGGTTTGGTCCAATTCAAGATATAATCATTGGACCATCATTAAAAATATACTCAAGTATCTTCGGAGAATGAGAGACTATATGCTTGCATATGGTGTTAAGGATCTGATTCTTATAGGCTAGACTAACTTTGATTTTCAGAATGATGTAGATTCTAGGAAATCAACTTCGGGATCAGTGTCACTCTAAATGGAGGAGCTATAATTTGGAGGAGTATAAAGCAAAGTCGTATTGCTGACTCCACCATGGAAGGAAAGTACGTGGCTGCATGTGAAGAGGCAAAGGAAGTAGTATGGCTTAGAAAGTTCTTAACAGATGCATCGGCCAATCACTCTTTATTGTGATAAATGTGGAGTAGTGGAAAATTCCAAAGAACCTAGAACCATATGCATGAAAAGCACATTGAGTGCAAATACCATATCATCAGGGAGATAGTACATCGAGAAAATGTGATCGTCACACAGATAGCCTCATAAGACAACTTAACTGATCTGTTTATAAAGGCCATTTCGGTTAAAGTGTATGAGGGTTACCTAGTGAGTCTAGGATTATGTATAAAGGCCCATGGGTGTCATACAAACATCCAAGTTTGGTTGTGTACCAAGCTCAACTTCAACTTTAGCTGGACAGTGGAGTTCTCTCTTCTCTTTTATTCTTTTTGGGTGCGTCGATCCTAGCAACCTACCTTCGTTTTGGCTTACCTGCACGGGTGTCATGCGAAGTATCCAACTACGAGCAAGTTACTTTCACGACTTAACTCTTATCAGGTTGGGATTTTTCCTTGCGCTGATATCGGAGTTTTATTTGGGTTTTCCCCCTTCTTTTTAATGATCGCATCTTCCTAGACCCTTCCCACCCCCAAATTTAGAGGGTTGCAAGGTCCTCATTGTGTTGTTTGGAAAGAAGAGACAAAACACTTAGTCACAATTTTGAAAAGAAGGTTTGAGCAGAGTCTTGTACTAGAGAAGGTAAAGTTGAAACTATTGGCAAGAGTTGTCTAAGTGTTAGGCAGAACATGTGATATGTAAAGAAATTGCATTAAGGTTACGCATAATACTCATCATAGTAGAGTAACTAAACAGCGCAAAAGAAAAAAAAGGAAGTACAACCTTGAATTGACAAAGGATGAGATAAACAAAGAGGCCAAGCACAAGGGATAAGGAAAGATAATAATTCAATATTCATTAATTGACTAAGTACAGAAGATTGTAATAGTAGCAAACACAAAAATTTCAAAAAAATAAGGGAGAAAATACAAAGGTAGGGAAGAAGGTGGTACACCTCTAAATTTAGACTTGAGGCGGGGGCTCATTGTGGGGTGGAGGTTGCGGAGCTTCTTGAAAGTAAAGAGGATGTCACAAATGGGGAGGAACCACGGGGCCATGTAAATATGCGGTTTAGAAGTTGAAGTACTCGTGGTTGCGTTCTGAGAACTGCCTCTAATTCAGGTGAAGAGTGAAGATGTTGCATTGTATGTTAATCATCGCTTGGCGCACCTTTGCACTGCTTTCTTGCAAGGGTTCATTGGGTGGTTGATGTGATACACTGCCTTGGATAACTTCCTTGCCTTTGTCATTGCGTTGCCATCGTCTAGGTCTGGGCAGTTGCGGTGCATTAAGATCGATGAGGGGACTCTTTGGTGGAGGCTCAGGGCAATGAGGCGAATCCTTGAGAAGAACTCTCAGATTTTAGTGTTGATGAGGCCATGGACTTCTGACATAGGCTTGTCTTCGATGCCAGTGCCTACAGATAGGAAAAGGCTGGAGATAGTCCATGGAAAGAAGTATTGACCCCTGATACGGCATACATAGCTTCTAATTTGCCTCGTAATTAATCTGCCCACATCGATCAAGATGCTGCGCGCAATGTAGTATGCGGCCATGACTCGATCACTTGAAATTGTTTTGTCATAAGTGGTTGGGATGAGCCTCTTTTTCACCAAGTAGACCCAAGACGTGCCTTCTGGCAGCAAACGGTTTGGATGCGAGGGTCCTAATGCCAGTTTAAGGACACCATCCAAGTGGTGCCTGGTTGCACCAATATTCTTAATGCGTCCTCCATATGTTCTCAGTAGGATCGTCAATCAGCTTGTTGTCGAATGCTTCCGGGAAATCCTTTAAACTTATAGAGCTGATTGATGTCTTGGGTGCTAATATGGCACTACCCTCTCCCGTCGACGATCACCGCATCCTTAGTGTCGTGGAGCCTGCCTTGATAAAAGGCCTACACTACCTTTGGGATGAACTATTGGATGGGCATTGATAAAAGTGTCCCATCAAGCTCAACTATGATAATGATGATAAAATCTGGTAATGGGTCGGCGTAGGGAAGAAGCCCATCTCCATTAGTAAGTCATCTTTTTCTTTTCTGGCTTTTAGGCACCTCCTGCCAGCGAAAACTCACTGCCTTCCACCTTTTCCTTTCCTTTTTCTTGAGCTGTCGCAAGGCGGGTCTTTTGTCGTTTGACGCGTGGCCTTTCCTTGTCTTGCTCTTCTTTTTCCCTTTCACATTCTTCTCTTTCCTTTCTCTTCACACGTTGCGCTGCACTTTGGCTCTTCTGCGCAACTTCTTCTCGGCCTTCTTCTTCCTCTTAGCTTCTTCTTCTTCTTGTAGTTCTTTTTTTAGCTACTCGGTGGCGAGAGCAATGCGCTGCTCGTCTTTGAGTTTTTTCTTCTCTTGCTCCCCCGCCATTGCGTTGACACGATGAACTTTCTCATCGTGAAACCTTCTAGCCAAATCGGCTTAGGTGATGATTTGGCGCGCTTGTGCCATCTTCTCCTCCTTGTCCTTCAATTCCTTCTTCCTTTCTTTTCTTTCCTTCTCTATGCTGGCGACTACTTCTGGTTACACTATGGACCCGTGCAACGCATTCCCCTTGCGTTACCACATAAGTGGGGCGATGTCAGGATCTTCCTTTTCATCCGAACCTCGGAGTTAAGCCCCCATCTCAGCTAATCGTTGATGCAGTAATGAAGACTATTGTTGCGATGATGGTTCTAGTTGCGCTGACATCCCCCTTTCCATTCTTGCGGTGGTGGATTCTTCTTCGATTACAGGGCTCCCAGCCCTCTGCCTTCATTCTTCTTCCTTTCTCAGACGCCTCTCTTCACGCCTACGTTGCCTCCTCTCGACTCTCCGCTTTTCTTTTCTTTCCTTTTCTCTCTGAGCCCCTTCATCCTCTTCTGCCCGTTGTTCTTCTACTTTCTTCTCCATCTCTTTTGTGAACTGCTCTGCCCGCCTTCTTGCTTCCACATCCTTCACAACTGCCTTGATGGGTCCCACATTGGAGTTTGCTGGGGCATTCTCCTTAGGATCCATAATCGCAAGGGCCATCCCTCGTGATGCCGCGACAAACTTCTTCTTCAACGGCAGGGACTGGTTCACTACTCCAGCTTCAGGTAACCCCCCTCCTTCTCCAAGTAACTTAGAATGCTCCCAAAGACCTCCCTGTCATCTTTCCTTTGTTGTTCACTTTCAGTTGGAGGCAATGGGAGCGCCACCTCAAGACTTATGGCAGGGGCACTCTCTATGCTCGGCCCCTTTCGGTGAGTGGATGGAGATGCAGATGCTGACGGCTTATGCCTGGGCTTTCCGATGACTCTAGAGACTAATTTTGGCTAGGCTGCGGGTGGCGAATGGCAGCTAGAATGGCTGCTTCTCGGACTAAGATTGAGGTTTTGGAGGGGGACGAAGGTTGGGAAGAAGAGTGGGATGATTGTCCGCCATTGATTTTGGTGAAGGGAAAGAAGAGTGGAGCTTTTAAGTAGGGGAAGAACGAGGTAGGGTTTGGAGTATGCAAAGCGGTGAGAGCTGGGTAGGTTCGAGTGAAAATGCAGAAGTAGGCGACTCGGTGAGGCTGAAGGGGCTTATATAGGTTGGGCCTTGGGAGGCGCAACGAATGCAGAAAATGCACTCGACGGGCCTTGGTAATCCCAAAATCTGCCGTGCCTTTTAACATTAGGACCTAGAAGGCAAAAAAATGTCCTCTCGTGAACTGTGCATTAATAGCCATCGGGAGCTTAAACGCACATACGTTTAACCTTCTCCGCAATTTTAATTATCTTTTTAAATAAAACGAAACATGGGCGCAATGTATACCCAACATCGCAATACTTATCTCAAAACCAAAATGATAAATCATTGTGATGCTCATGCCAATCATTCATTCAATCACTATAATTAATGCAAATATAAACTGAAATGGAAACTAGTCTATCAAAGCAGTAAAGATAATTTTAATGGATGCTTATTGAAAAGATTTTCAATGTTACTGCAAGGCGCATCCCTGCAGGTGATCAGGCTTGTCTACCCAAGTCGATGGTCTCTTTGCTTCGTTCCACAAAACCCCCATAATAGGGTTTAATTCTCTAAACATTAACTTTGAATACGTTACTTCCATTCTGTTTTTCAACTCCATTGCGCCATGGGGAAAGATAGTCTTGATTCAAAATGGGCCAGACCAGCAAGACTTTAGCTTACCTGGAAAGAATCGTAAACACACGTTAAATAAAAGTACCTATTGTCCCACGAAGAATGTCTTCTTGCTTATGCGCTCATCATGCCATTTCTTTGTTTGTTCCTTATAGAGTTTTCCATTTTCATAGGCATTCATGCGCTATTCGACCGACTCATTCAACTGAAGCTTTTGGACTTCTCCCGCATTAGTTAAATCAAAATTCAGCTTTTTGATTGCCTACATTGCCTTGTATTCCAGCTCGAGAGGTAAATGGCAAGCTTTTCAGAATACCAAGGAATATGGGGACATGCCGATTGGAGTCATAAAAGCAGTCCGGTATGCTCATAGCGCTTCATCAAGCTTTGGTGACCAATCTTTCCTGGAGGTACTGAGTACCTTTTCTAAGATGGTCTTGATTTCTTGGTTGGAGATTTCTGCTTGCCCATTAGTTTGTGGGTGATAAGTAGTTACGACTCTGTGGTTGACATTGAATTTAATTAGCAGGTTGGTGATGATGCGATTGATGAAATGCACGGGGCGTTCCATATCTTGTGGAGATGTTTTTCTTGAGAAATTTTGCCATCGTGGCTGCATCGTTTCTAACACATGTGATGGCCTCAACCCATTTTGAAATGTAATCAACTGCAACCAGAATATATTGATGGCCCTCTGAAGGTGGAAACAGGATCATGAAGTCGATTCCCCATACTTCAAAAAGCTCAATGTCTAAGATGGAAGTTAAAGGCATTT
>NC_052351.1:49093533-49100163 GCF_009727055.1 Benincasa hispida
GATATGGGGTAGATGACACTGGCAATCAAGCATTAACAATTTCTTTCTGACAACTTCCCTCATGCAGGGTTTGACGACGCTGCCATCTCTACAGATCCAGGTTTTTCTTTCTTCAAGATGGATCTTGTGCATGCAATATGAGGGACTATCCCTCGATATCTGCTAAGGTCCATCCCAGGGCTTTAAGGGTACTTTTGAGGACTTGAATAAGTGCTTTCTCATTCTCTTAGCTTAGCGAGGTAAGAGATTTGACGGGCAAGGGTGTCATTGCCTCTAGGTAACGTATTTGAGGTGACTAGCAGCGCCTTCATTTCTAACACGGGTGGATCCTCCAAAGATGGCTTATTCCTTGCGTATCCACTCAGATAACTTTATTGGTTCAAAATCATGATCAAGTCTTTTGTGGCGCAACTTTCCTCCATCATTGCACCACTCTCAAAATCCTCTTCTTTCAGTGTTCTTCTTGAAGCTTGTGCCATTGTCCTTCCTACAATTCCCCAATATTTGATAGTCTTCTATATCATCTCGGGATTTCAACGCATGAGAACGTTGAACTTGCTTACTGATTATCAACTTATAGTAAGCCGCCCCTTTTGTACGTCAATCAGTGCGCGCCCAGTTTATGAGAAATGGGCGAACCCGATATGATCGATCACCTCAAGTACTCAACTTCATGTCTAGTATAATGAAGTCAGTTGGAAAGATAAATTTGTCTACTTGCACAAGCACATCCTTTATCATGCCCTCCGGATGCGTTATCGACCTATCAGGTTAATACTTGCCCCTAAGTCACAGAGTACGTTTCCGACTTCTTTCCCCCCAATTGAGCAGGGAAATGTGAAGCTTCTCGGATTTTTCATTTTCTTGGGGATATTATTCTGGAAGAGTGCACTACATTCGAATGTTAGTGCAACAATTTCATTTTCCTCGATCTTCCTCTTATTTGCGAGTATATCTTTGAGGAACTTCACATAGTTGGGCCTCTGTTCCAGCGCTTCCACTAGGGGGATGTTAATATGTAGCTGTCGGAGAACGTCCAGAAACCTCTTGAATTGCTTACTGTCATCCTTCTTTCTCAACCTAGATGGGAATGGTGGAGGATCCTGTCGTACTTTCTGATCGATTGACTATTATTTTAGGTTCCTAATTTCCTGTGTTCTTGGGGCTGGAGAATTTTCCAATGAGGGTGCTTGTGATGATTCTAATTCTGGGGTTTTTGAAGAGTCATGTGCAGATTACGTCTGCGTAGTAGTCGTTGCTTCCAAACTAGTGGTTCTACTGCTCGTATTTAGGTGGTCATTATTGGTGGTTACTTCTTCTGATCGTTCTACTGCGTTTGGTATTATTGACACGAGGACCGCCTTTTTACCGCTTCTCAATGTCACCGCTTGACATTGTTCTTTTCCACTAGATCTGGGTGCTTCTGAGTTGCTGAGTAGTGTACCATGTGGTCTATTTTTCAATTCGGTCGCAAGCTGCCCAACCTGTACCTCCAAGTTCCTAATGGAAGATGCTTGCGATTGAATGAGTGGTCATTCTTCTGTATGTATTCTTTAAGCAGTGATTCTAAAGACGATGAATTGGTTGAAGTGTTGGATGAAGAGGGTTAATTGTGAGGTTGTCTATTCTAATAATGATTCTGGCCTTGACCTTGATGAAGAAAGCCTGGAGGATTTCCTCTATTTCCTGAATAATTGGTCTCCAGATTCCTCTGGCCTCCCTGGTCAGTGTTCCCTCCCCAACTGAAGTTGGGATGATTCCTCTAACCTGGGTTATAAGTGTTGCTGAAGGGGTTATTGTGGATCAAATATACTGATTGTTGATTTGACGGGCAGACTTCCATTGAATGAGCCTCTCCACATTGTATACAAC
The DNA here is from genome assembly GCF_009727055.1 of Benincasa hispida. Classification (NCBI taxonomy): domain Eukaryota; kingdom Viridiplantae; phylum Streptophyta; class Magnoliopsida; order Cucurbitales; family Cucurbitaceae; genus Benincasa; species Benincasa hispida. The sequence goes on from NC_052351.1 coordinate 49,095,406, forward strand.
ATACTGCTGCCACTTGTGTTAGTGAGTTGGCTTGCACTGCATTATGAGAGATTGCTCTTTGATTTATGGCCATGGTTTGTAGGAGCGAGGTGATTGTGGCCATTTGGATGGCCAACGTCGTCATTGTGTCCACTGTGACAATGGCGATGTCTATTTTCCTTTGTTTCATGCTCATGCCTCCATATCCATCGTAAACCCAATCATCTGTATTTCGCGATATGCGATCTAGGATGACTTTGGCTTCGGTATATGTCTTATCCATAAAACCTCTTGCTGCTGAGGCGTCTGCGACCGCTTGCGTCGCTCTGTTCAGGCCATTATAGAAAGTTTCCATAAGAATGCAATATGGGATTCTTATATGCGGACAGTTCTTCACCAAAACGTCGAAAGCGCACCCATGCTGTGCTTGGAGTTTCATGTCTGCCTGCTCAAAATTTAGTGCTTCCCGTCGTCTTCTTGCATTAATGGCGTGATAGAAGAACTTCTTCATAAATCTTTCTACCAGCCGATCCCAGGAGTAAATTTCTTTTGGCTCCAAAGAATGAGCCCATTTATTGGCCTCATCTCAGAGTGTGTAAGGAAATAGATAGAGTCTGATGCCTTCGGGTGTCATGCCAAGAATGGAGAATGTATTTCACATCTCGACAAAACTGGTAAGGTGTGCATGCGGGTCTTCTCTTTGCAAACCACCAAATTGGCCCGCATTTTGTATCATTTGGAGCATAACAGGTTTAATCTCAAACTTGCCATTTTCTTCCACTATTGGTCTTGCGATACCAGATGAAAAATCGTATAAGTTGGGCATAGCATAGTTTCGTATAGGAATATTATGATCAGCAGCCAAGAAGACTGGGTCTTACGGCAGCTGATTCATTCCTTGATTTACTTCGGCCCTGTCATTGTTGTTGTTCGCCATATTTCTACAATGCTATTACGATTTTGGCGTGCTCTTCTACAAAAGGTTCTCTCGATTTCTGGGTCGGCGTTGAATTCTCGATCCGTCCTAGTACTCATACGTCGTCAAAGGCTCTTCACTTAAGCACACCATACTCTAGAAACTTGTCCTACACAATATCACAAAAAAATATCAGCACTAAGTCGTTGATCCCCGGCAACGGCGCCAAAAACTTATTCTCTTTGGAATGCCAACACAAAAATTATATGTGATGCCTTAATCACGCTAACAGATGATATATGCGATGTTACAAAGTTTACTATAAATACCAATTGATACGTTTAGATAGTGTTATGCGTGTCACAAGTTTTCTCGCGATGAAGTCAAGTATAATTCCACCGCGAGTTTCTCAGAATGATCCGAGGTCGAATGTGGGGATTTGCGATGTTTTTGTGACAATGAAGTGATATGTGCGACCGTAAACAAATTATGATTGTGAAGTGCTATAGGGTAAAATGCGATGGTAAATGAACAAACAGGTAACAAATAAAGCTAAAATTGTGCAAGGTAAGCGTGAGCAAATGTGATGGCAAGTCGTATGGATAGAAACGTAGAGTGAAACAGGTTAGGGGAAAAGATTATTGCAAGTTTGTCAATCCTATTGAGACACAACTAAGGTTTCATTTTCCCTTGGTTTACACCTCTCGGTGATCACCTATGTCACCATATTTCTATGATGATTAGAGATGAACGTTTCCAAATGCAAGGTTGTTTTCATCTCTAGAAATACTTCTTACTTTAGTTAACGTATTCTATCAACCTTCTTTCGAAAGGTGGATTAACATCTTCACTTCTGCTCTCGCAGGTGAAGATGCTATTGAGCATTCGTTAAATAAACTTAGCTGACATCTTCAACATGCATTGATTTACTCACTCAATCCTTCCCCCACACCCTAGAAGTTTAGTGACTCATGGTGAAAGAAATGAAGGATGAGTGCATAATGGTGAAGATAAAGCGTTTGGTACAGAGATATGAATGGTAGATAGAAAATGAACAACAAACGATGAACAGAAAGTAAGAACAGTCGAGAGCTGCGTGTTAATGTCTTGGCATGGATCCCGATCGGAGCTGCTTGCTTACCAGCGCGTCGGATGAGTGGAGGAATGAGGTGGAGAACTTCCTTCTCAAGAGAGTTCTTGGGAGAAGAGTGTCTCTTTTTCCGCTCCTTCTCCTTGTGTTGAGTGTTTGTATTTATAGAGTTTAGCACCTCTTGCCTTAGTGGTCCCGCTCTGGAAAGTTAGTTTTTCTTGTTGCGACTGGTGGGAATGTCCGCTCTGCTCCACATTCCATTTTTCAGGCCGTACATCAGAAAAAGCTGTACGATTTCAGAAATCCCTGAGAATGCGTTGATCTTTTTGTCCATGAGTAATTGGCACATGCGGTGATACCTGCTACCTGTAAAACAAAGGTTCGAACATCCTTTTTGCCTTCACAATGTGGTCAGCAGGTGTGTTTGCGATACTTTTACAATCTTCACGTTTCTAAGCCAATTTTCCTACATTTGACGCAAGTTTTCCTTCCTATTGCCGCATATTCTAAGTAAGATGATATAAATAACTTGTATTTTTATAAGTTATCAAGCACAAAAACCATCTCATCAAGGAGATAGTACATCGAGAAAAAGTGATCGTCACACAGATAGCTCATAAGACAACTTAGATGATCTGTTTATAAAGGCCATTTCGGCTAAAGTGTATGAGGGTTACCTAGTGAGTTTAGGATTATGGATTATGTAAATCTAGGGCAAGTAGGAGAAATCATGGGTATGAGATGCCCTAGTTTATTGTATTTATGTTTTTTTTTCTCTCACACTCAACGTTATATATATTACCCCATTAGAGTTTTAGTCTAAGTGGGAGTTTGTTGGGTTGTATGTCCTAAAACTCGTGGTTTGTAAATATTAAACACAATCAAATTTACAATAAAGTTGTTATTAAGATTTATTTAGTAAAAGATGTTATTGAATAAGTGAATTGCAACTTTTTACCCTAAATCCAATAAACTAAGAACCCCTAGCTATAGAATGAATACTTGAACTTGCGGAGACATAAAAATGGATCAAGTTTGAGTATATAACCAAAATGGTCTATAGTATAGGGTTTAGTCCGGTACCTTAACCTGGGACACTATCGGATGCGACCCACTTTGTATTTATTACAAACGATATGATCCTGAATCACTCATGTGGAGACATGTGAGTGGGGGCATCCTATGCAATGAGATTGTATAAGACCGGCAAGAAATAGTCACTTTTACTTTATAATGTCGTTTACTGTTAAAACAAACTATTTCAACTCGATGACCTAGGTAACTCGATCTTAATCCTAAGTTAACTATGAACTTCTATTTATATGAGATTGTCCTTTAATATTCATGAATGAGAGTGACTCAACATCGCCAACTTAATAAGCCTCCCAAGTTAGGGGGTAAGATCGGGTAGATAGTTGGAGATACAGTCCTATAAGATGGAATTCACTCCTACCTAACTCTAGGGATAATAGATAGGTTGTTCTCTTAAGTGCTGACTCCGGGTCTTGAACAAAAGGTCTCACCCTCTCATTGGTCCCAGAGCAACTCGATTTGTTGGTTAGACTACAAACCAATGGTTCATTAGAAGATCAGTGGGACTTAAGAAGCAGAAGTAATTACAATGGTAAAACGGTAATTTTGACCCAACTGTAATTTAAACAACTTGGGAAGGATCAACTTACTAATCATGATTAAATCAAGTGGACATAAATATATCTATAGTGAGGAGAGTACAACTACTGGGCTTTAGTGGAGTGTCCGGTAGTGAAAAATATTGGTTAATTGGGTTAAAGAGTTTAGGCGGTTAATCTTGGATTGTTGGAGCTCATGATTTGTAAGTCATTAGGTCCCCCTACTAGCTCATATCGAACTAAACCTTAAAACAGAGTATGAGAGAATTTGAAATATTCAAATTCCATTTAGGTAATTATAATTAGTTGTATACTAATTGACGTTTAATTATGGAATTAAAAAATTGGAGAGTTGAAAATATTTAAATATGTTTAAATATTGTATACATGAATGAAGATTCATGTTCAGATAGGTTTTTTGTTAATTTAATATTTGATATTAAATTAACTAATTATTTAATTATTGTTTACAATTATTTTTTGAAAAAATTAATTATTAGATATTTAAAATTAAATTTTTTGGATTTATGAAATTCAAAAATTGTTTTTTTATTTGAATTTTCAAATTTAGATGGAAATTTGAAGTTAGTGGTTTTATCCCAAAAACCCACTAATTTTATACCTAATTTTTTGGGGATGATATCCTAAACTCTCATTGGATCCTGTAGTTTGTAAACATAGTTTTGAACAAACGTTTGTGATGTAATAATATGTGATATTTTCTTCACTTTTGTCTATGGAACATTGGATGTTTTAATTGCTTTAACACAAACCAATAAATTAGAATCCATGATTGTCATTGTAACTTAAGCATGTATGTGGAGACATACAAGTGGATCATGCCATAAGTGATAACCAAATGGTCTGTAGTATATGAATATAGGAGGGAAACCTTATCCTGGTAACACTACGGATGCAACCCGCTTTGTAGAATAGTTATAAGTGTTGTGACTTTCTACAGATGGTCTGATCCTGATCATTCATGTGGAGACATGCGAGCGGAGGTGTCCTATACAAAGGATTGTGAATAAGACTGGATCATGAAGTATTATAGTCTCGTTATATAACGTCGTTCATGACAGAGACTTCACTTCACTAGGATGACCATGGGTAACATGACCTTAATCTTGAGTGAGTGGAAA